>NW_015505684.1:509158-517263 GCF_001515645.1 Sinocyclocheilus grahami
GGGGTGTTGGCTTGGCTGCAGTTCTGAGTGTTACCTGTAGGGGGCTGCAAAGAGTTAATATTGGGCTTGACATCATGAAGGAAGGGCGACTTGACGTCTTGGCCAGGGGACAAATATGGGGTCATCGAACTGCCGGGGGTCATGGGAGGAGTGGGGTTTCCTGGGAGAGGAGAGCTGGGGTATCCTGGCATTGCACGTCCGGGCTGTGAAAGACAAGACGTGTGCACAGGCATTACAATCTGCGGCCAGATTATCTTTACAGTCAGATTTTCATAACCGATACAGTGCAAAAACACATTCAACTGAGTGGAGTTTGGACCCCGGCTGCCAAAGTCAGATCGAGACACTCACACGAAATGGTGAAATATTAACAGGCAGCTCCTACCGACTCAAACACACCAAACACACATGCATGCGAGAGAGAACACCAACCCCGTTGACGGCGGCTTGGTTGAAGGTGGTGTACCCGGCTCCCGAAACTCCTGAGGACAGACTGCTGTGGCTGTTGCCCTGTCCGTTAAACTGGTCCGCCTGCTAAACAAACACACAGCTTTCAACATCAGGCTTAAAACAGAGCAAGTCAACTCTGGTAAAGCATAATTATAGGGAGCTTGGTGCAGTGCATTCTGGGATTGCTTCCTCCACAGAGATACATAGTTTAGAAATTTGCCAAAAGAAGGTATCTAACATCTTACATTTACACTATATAGGCAGCTCATTAGATTTTGGAATTGAGCTTAAACGTGCACTTGTTTAGTGCCCACTACAGTGATATGACAATAGTGATAATCTACCACTGTAATTCCAAACCCGGCACGGACTTTAAACCACCCAGGTTGGTTTGCCTTTCACTGGTACTTCCAAAAAATCTTTTCACGACAACTTGCCTCTTTAATGTTCACTGACGTATTTGTCAGTATCAAATGCCAGTGTGTTTCTCTAAAAACGGCAGCCTGTTTATCACTAATACGGAGTTATTCGGGTAACTAAAGAAGACAGACAGAAGATTATGACGAAAGGTTATGAATTGCATTGCACTCGTGTCATAAAATAAATTTAACAATGCTGCTGAATAATGTGACCCGGCATATTAGTAGAACGTGGCGTAAGAGGAGCTGATTATTCACGTTGTCGTAGCAACAAGGTGTTGGTCTGGCGAGCCAAGGGGGACGCTGACTGCTCCAAGTCAGTGATTCACAAGATTTATTGCGATGCAAATTGATCTTAAGGGACGCCAGCATGCGTGTGTTTCTGTGAGTCAGCGCAGGGGTGGACCGTTACAGCGCACACATCCCCCACTGTGGTGACGTCCGCCGGCTGCCTGACGTCACACAACTTCCACGAGGAGCAGAGACTAAATACAGCCACACAGACACTGGACAATATTTGCTTTCCTCACCTGCCCCCATATCCAGGCCCGGCTGGATATATATATATATTACACATATATATTATCTTTGATGTCTATATTATTACCTAGTGTTTACATGAATTATTTCAGGAAAACATGAAGCAAATTGTTTAATTGAGAAAATTAATTGCATAAATATAGTAATGAATAAATATCAATTACTTAAAAATAAATGTAATGTAATTTATATATATATATATCTCTACAGGTTATTTATTAGTTGTACTAATTCGTCAAAAAGTTACTTATTAATCAAAAAATTACAATTAATATTAATACATAAAAAGCAGTGTGTTCAATAGCATACTAGTTATTGCTGGAGTTTGGAAATTAAGAAATTTCACTGGTATCTGTTTTGAGTCAGATGTGACCAAAAGAAACAATGTTTTGATTAATAAAAAATGATTATTATTATAATAATTAATCATTTAATTATAATCAATAAATAATGAATGTACTGATAAATAATTTTTACAATTAAGTTTATATTTTTTAAGTAATTCATATTTATTCATTACTATATTTAAGTATTTCTCAGTTAAAGAAGAACTGCTCTGAATGATTCTAAATGATCGATTAACTGGATCTGCTGATTCATTGACAGCAACAAGAATGTTTTGTTTGATAACCAGACACGAGCAGGACATCCCTGGAACATGCAGTGCTTTCTTTGAGGTAAACAAGCTGGTGACATCATCACGGCAGACGGCGTTTCTTACCTGGCTGGGTGAAGGATTGGTTACCCCCCACACTGTGGTTACCACAGAGAGGGAGCCGGCAGGCTGATTGGGGCCTTGCTGCCAGGGGACAGGATCATATGGGTAAGAGGCGTCACTGCGGGGCGAGAGAAACAAATAGACACTGGGGTTATTAATGCATCTGAGTGCTTCCTGTATAAAACGCCCTTAATTCACTTCTCACTGATCCGCCTTGCATTATCCACATTATATTACATCTACGTCTTTTGTGCTGGTATGATATCAGCATATGGTGTGAAGTGTGAGTGTGAGAGAGAGAGAGACGATCTTTCTGCGACTTCAGACATGCCACAGCCACATGCTCTGGAGGTACTCGGCACAATGTTTCCATGGCGACTCCACAGTCACTTAGAGACAGAAAAGAGTAACGATGCCAAGGGAGAGGGGGGTGAGAGAGTAAGTGTGTGTTGTGTGTGTGTGTCTACTGTTTTCTGTGTAACTGGATCAAACCAGATCACTCTCAATAATCGCTCGCCATCTTTCCATAATTAGCCAAACTACATCACACGCTGATTAGAACAGGGAAACATGGAACTTAGCTAGAGTTGACGCCATATTTCATTTGACTTGAATGACAACGAGGCTGTAAGGGATTAATGTTGTGAATCAGTTGTACTGTTATGTACATCGTTCCTCTGGAAAACATGTAAGTATTAGACCTGAATTAAAGCTATGAAATCTATTGAATGGACTACTAAGGTACATCTACCCTTCACAGCCTTTCATTCATGTCATTATATATGGTGTTTACCCTCATAAATGGGCTAAAGGTGCACATGTATGCCTCCAGAAGAACAACATTAGAAAGACTATCGGGTAACCATCAAAACTTGCACCTCAATCTGCATTTTAGGGACTGGAAAAAAGGTCTTGATGGATAGGAATGTGCCCATTAAGCTAACTTGGGACAAAAAGGATGGGAACAGAGCCCCAAAAAAAAAACAATATTAGATAACACCGAGTTGGCTGGTAACTTGTTTTATGACCTGTAACAATGCATGGTCAAACCATAAGGTGCAAACGACACTCAACACTGGCTGGTGCAAGTGACATGAGTGAATCATATTTTAGGAAAAATAGAAACTGTGGCAAAAAACATCAGTGACTGTCATGCATCTTCAAAACAACTTGAATAATTTATCATCAGAAGTTCAGCCAAGAAGCCAAATGCATTTTTTATTGTCGTCGTAAATCCAAAACCAAAGGAAAACAGACACCACCATTCAAAAGTTTCAGGGTCAGTTTTTTTGGGGAAATAAAATGGATACTTTTAATCCAACAAGGATGCATTAAATTGATCATAAGAGACAGTTAAAACATTTATAATTTTCCAAAAGATTTCTACTTTTATAAAATTATGTTCTTTTGAACCTTCTATTCATCAAAGAATCCTTAAATTAGTCACAGCTTCTACAAAAACTGATAATTATGCTGAAAATTCAGCTTTGCATCAAACAAATAAATTACCATTTTAAATATATTAAAAATATATAGCTATTACATAAAAATATATATTACATATTTCTATATTACAATACAGAAAAGTTATTTTTAAATTGTAAAACATTTCACAATATTGATCAAATAAATTCAGCCTTGATGGGCAAAAGAGACTTGCAAAATAATTTAATTTAAATAAGTTAACAAAAGGGTGAGTTCACTAAATGAGCTCTAAATGGTCTTGTTTTTGTCACAGTTTCAACAGTGATTTAATTGCAATACTGTGATGCATTGCAATATATTGAATAAAGTGACTTAAATTACATAAAAAAAAACTTAAAATACAGTTTAATGGTCAGTAAATCATCTCAGGTCACTACTCATTGGCAGGGGTGCCAAAAACCTTGGACACCGAATGGGAGCATTCCAGGTAAAACTTATCCAAGCGGGAACAGCTAGACTGTATCAAGAAAATTAAACCTGTGAGGGTTTATCGAGTGATAACTGGCTCTGAGCAGCTTCTAACCTGAACTGACCCGAGACAACTCAACCCCACCGCCACATGAAAGACTCCTCTCTTTAAAGCCCTCGAAGAAAGCCGAGATCCCCTTCTTGACACATTTCCACCTCGACCTGCGGCAAAGTATCCGCTGGCCTGCAGCCCACAGGATATTGAGGTTCCAACAAAGGCTCAAAGCCTCGTTGAGGCTGGTCATTGCTCTGCCAGGGCAAATAAACAAACTGAACTATCGGCGGCTTAGAGGCATTCCATAGGAGGCAGAGGTTTCTTTTAAAGTTCTTCTACTAACCACCAGATACCCCTGCGCTCTGAAACAGGAAACTGTGGTTTCAAAGCCAAATCCTGCAGCAGCCAATCAGCAGCTGAGAGACAAAGCAGCCAATCAAAATGTAAAAAAACCCAACACTTGTGCAGATTGAGAGTTCAGTAAATGAGAGGAGAAGGTGTGGGCGCGAGGATTCAGTTTAGGGCCCAATGCATGTGCTGCTGCGGGCAATTTATTTTCAGTGTACTGCGGTGAGAGCGAAACGTCAACTTCCACTTTTTCTACATGTTCAGACTTTTGCTTCATTATCACATCTAAAGCAACATAATTCCCTTTATGTGCTCAAATATCAGTAAAACTAATGAAAATGTACCAAGTACACCTACCTACGGTATCCTAAAATATCCTATAATATCCTAAAATATATATAGAAAACTATAACTAACTATATAAACTATTAGGGATAAACTATTTAACTATTTACATGACATTTATGCTGCTGTTAGCTTTCATTTTAGGGATAACATCATCTTTGACATTTTGCTTAACTTCCCTTTGTGTTCCACAGAAGAAAGTCAGTCATGTGTTTGAAATGACATGAGTGTGAGTAAATGATATTCATCAATTTGAGTGTCCCTTTAAAAATAAAGGTTCCAAGCAGAACTAAATACATTTCCAAAGAACATTTGAATCTTGGATTCTTTAGAAAACCACCTATATACTGGTACGTCACCTACAGTGTAACATCAAGAACTTGTTTTTCTCTCCAAATAACCATAAAGCACTCTTTGGGACCCGTAAACAGCCTCAAAGAAGCAAAACACAACAACCTAACTGACAAAAGGAAAAAAAACAATTAAACTGCACGTCAAGGCTAATCTCATCCAGATAAGGCTGCAAAACAATAAAAACACATTGCTTCCCTGAAGTGCTTCCCAAATAGTAGTTAAAATATGCAAAATCAACAATCAAAACATCAGTGCTAGGGTTCAGACTGTTAGGTGCCGCGCTCAGGGAAGCAGGTGTCAGTTTGAGGGGGCTTTGAGAGTTCAGAATGTCGTTAGAGAGGAAACTGTGGGCGCGAGTCACACTTTGACTTGCAGCTGCACCGAGCTGACGTGCAGGAACTACTGACCTGTGTGGCGTTGGAGGCAGGGCAGGTTTCATGGAGTTGATGGGGTTCATCGGAGGAACCTAGGGGTCTATGGGACACCCCGAATCTCCTCAACCTAGCAGGCAGTCTGCGAAAGAAAAAGAAAGAAAGAGAGACCAGTTAGAGTGACAGCACTCAATTAAAACAAAGGCTCCGTTCCGCTGTGACTCAGGCAGACGCCTAACGCCACTGTAGTGGCTTTAACCAACTTCATTTGGAGGGCTCTTGGATGGCTGCGGTTCTGCCCAGAGGCACGAGGGATTAATCAACAACTGACTGTGCCAGCACATCTTTCTCCGTGCTTTGATAGGGTGGGTTTTGCAATTCCACCATAGCCTTTCCACCAATCACAGTTTAAAAAGCAGCCAGAGCCACACACAAAGGAGCGAGATTTGACAGCATGTGGCATCTCTCTGGCTGCTGCACCGCAGTCGAGAGAATCTCGAGAATGCAGTGCCCGAGACAAAAGCCGGTGAAAAGCTTGAGCTTTAAAACAGAGCGACTGGTCGCAACGGTGGACGACCCAAACGCTACGTCTTACTGCAGGATCCTCACGCTCTCTGCAGCGCCGGGGAAGGAGGGAGAGAGTGAGGGCTATTTATAGCACGAATTGATTTCAAAAAGAAAAGAGAGATGTGGAAACATGGTGGTTCTCAGGGCCGCTGCCGCCGCCACCGCTTTGAGATCCGAGCCCTCTGCGAAGAAAAACGCCTTCAACCCCGCTCAATTATTTAAGCCATCAGGGAGCTTGTTCCGACCAAAGAGGGTGCTTCTTTGTGCGAGTGCGTTTAGATTGTACAACGTTAATAATGACAACAAGACCCCCTCCGCCCCACCCCACTGCCTCTCCGTCTGTCTCTGCTCTCAGGGGTGAAGCTTGATTAGCGCACATGCTAATTTGCCGCCAACATCAGTGGCTGTCAGTCCCCCTACACCCCTAACACTCTCTCCACCCCCTCAACATCCCTCTCCGCTTCCATTTTCTTCTCCTTCCTTACAGATTTAGGTCAGACACCCCACAGCTTGAAAAGAAAGGTGGATGAACGCCGCTGCGTCGAGGGGGGCTGCAGGAATAGTCACTCAGAGGAGTGACAGAGTTGATCATAGAGAGGTTCACCTACAGGGATAATGAGAGGATCGAGCGGAGGATGAGAAAGGGAGGTGGGCGGCAGCGACAAAATGAGATCCTCCATTGTTGTGTTTTGATAACCACTTGACTGAAGCAGGCCTAGCAATATTTACATGCTCACGTGGCTGTTTTCATTAGCAACTACACCAGCTCCGTCCTTGTAAAGAGCTGTTTATTAAACCCGTGTCTGATTTCAGTCTCTTTTCGATGCTATACTGAAGGATTTGTCTATTTATAGTTTGTGCATGTTCTTACAACTAGGGATGCATAATATATGGGTGAACACCAAAAAAGACCCCCTCAACCACTACTAACATAATTCACTTCAAAAGTATATAGAATAATAGGTTGCATATTTCTCAAGGTTTGTTTGATTAGGCTGATTAAAATATTAACTACAAATTTCGTTAATCATTATTAGGGAATCATGGATATTTTTATAGTAAAAATAAAAATAAAATAAAATACACACACATACATACATATATATATAAAATATGAAGAGTTTGGTTCCAAAACGCAATAAACGCCATTTAAAAAAAAAAAAAGTGAGTTTCCGCCAAAATCTGTATTGTATCTGGTCGGTATTGAAAAGTCCTTTTTTTATTTTACGCAAAATGTAATATTCGCCGAGTTATTCTGTCATGTTTTCTCCCTTTTTTTCCAAACCGTGACAAACGTCAGTTTCCCTTTTCTGCAGAATGCGATATATCTGCTCAACCAAACACAGCGCACCATTCCACGCACTGTAAGCGGTAACAATCAATCACAGCGCACCATTCCACGCACTCTAGACAGTAATGGCGGCGCTTTGAATACACCCGGCATCCTAGTTTTCCTCATTTATTTTGTACTTTGTGATCAACAAACAAACAAAAATTAGGGCTGCATGATAAATCACATGCGATTGTCATGCGCATCTCGTCAGTAAAGCCAGTTCTGTGAATAGTAAACCATCACGTGCTTTCAAATGGAGCGGAATTTAATTCACAGATGAGTTGCATTCGATTATGAACGCGATATTGCGTAGCTTGTTAGTGTAAGTGTTTTTATTTATGCCATTAATGTTTTTGTTAATACAGCGTATAGCACTAGTCAACTAAATTAATGTAACATGGCAAAGATGAATGCACTTTTAGAAGTTGAATGTAAGCGAAATGTCATTTTGGAATTTCTGTGGTTTAATGTGATATTGTTGTTCATGTATGTTCATGATGAAATTTTCTTTTATTGTTGTAACTAATTTATAACATTAACAAGATGACCCGTTGAATTCTTTTTGGGAGCGATGACTGATTGAATGTATTTTTAGTCCCGTGCCTGTATATAAGATTAGTATTGGCCAAGTTCAGAGGCTGTCATATGTGGATCAACTTACTATGTTGTGTATTTTCAACCGTTTCATATGAAAAATAACTTTTATATTGAT
>NW_015505684.1:518517-522180 GCF_001515645.1 Sinocyclocheilus grahami
GAAATGTCATTTTGGAATTTCTGTGGTTTAATGTGATATTGTTGTTCATGTATGTTCATGATGAAATTTTCTTTTATTGTTGTAACTAATTTATAACATTAACAAGATGACCCGTTGAATTCTTTTTGGGAGCGATGACTGATTGAATGTATTTTTAGTCCCGTGCCTGTATATAAGATTAGTATTGGCCAAGTTCAGAGGCTGTCATATGTGGATCAACTTACTATGTTGTGTATTTTCAACAGTTTCAATATGAAAATTAACTTTTATATTGATTTAATGGATTTATTGCATTTTGGGAAAGAAAATAATAACATTTTATAATAAATCTTTGAAAATCAAAATCTGGATTTGAATTTTTAATGTTATTATAACCTAAAGATGCTATGTGAAAGTTTGAAACAGAAAATAGTGGGTTTCATCTTGCCACTTTCTTGGTAAAGAAAGCACATTTTTCTCAAATTAATCAAAATGGATTTATAGCGTTTTGGAACCAATTAGTAATAATTATAAAGTAATCAGTAAATTATAAATATTTTAATATAGGGAAAATGGCCACAGCACTAGCTTCAAAGGCAAGAGCTTAATTTCACAGTGAGAATCTATTTATTTATTTTTTTTAATAAAATGTATAATATGTTATAAAATATAATCATTTAGAAATGCATACATTTAACAAATTATATAAAAAAATACATTCATACGTAAATTAATAAAAATAAAGTAATATAATACATAATATATTGAAAACAATAAATCTAATATACTTTTATAAAACAAAATAAATAAAAATAATAATTAAATATAATCTTTTAAAATAAAATAAATAAAAATATTTTCATAAAAAAGGCCACAGCATGAGCTGCAATGGGTGCAAAAAGTACCAAATTTTTCCAAAGCATAGGAACCAAAATAAATGTAGAAAATATTGACCAAGATCACCATGCGGAATTACATTTCAATCTCAATAACTGGCTGAAAATGTCTTTTTGAATCCAATTAATAAAAAAAAAAATACATCAAGATTAATCTATTACTTTAAAAAAAAAAAATACATATTTATACATCATATCAATTGTCTGATATAAGAAAAACTAAGTGGTGCTTGCCCTTGCAAAATTCACTGCCACAATTCTAGGACAGCAGATGCTAGGTCACTCTGGGTTGATTTCTTACTCTTCCAGGGCAAAATAGCCCAACCTCATATCTCTAGATTTGATAAAAGGCCACTAATAATTATCAGCTCTCTGCATCAAGTCAAAATGCCTTTTTACTACTTTTGATTTCTGGGGCTTGTATCAATGAAACGCATTAACTTATAGCTCTCGAGATTAATTAACTGCTGAGTGACGAGCATTAATGGCGTTTAATTAGCCCAGTGCAGCTCAGCCCACCCCTCTAATCATTAATCTCTCATATTGGAACAATCCTTCAGTGAAGGAGCATCTATTCAAACAGTGGACAACCGTAATCCATCCGCTATGGAAACACTATACGGCGCCTGTGAAGAACACACACACACACACACACAGTTAAAGACCCCATCATATGGCTTGAACACCGTTTGCTTTCCTGTGTTGACATTTACAACAAATGTTTAAGTCACAGCCATGCAACTTGCTGTTACAATGTAACATTCTCAGTCTAGAGAGCATCTGATTGGACGGAAAAAATTGTACATGCCCCTAAGTGCAAGATGAGTCATCAAATTTTTTTGTCTGTATCCCCAGTAGAGAAACAGGAATCAAGTTTTTGGAATCAAGCCACAAAAATTCAATTTCAAACATGAGGTCTTTTAAAACATACCCGCACACCAAAGTAAACATCCCAACACCACACGTGGCAAGTGCAACCACGAGCCAAGGTTTGCTCAAACCGTCACACACACTCTCTTGAAGCACTAGGTCTTATTTTGTGCTGTGAAATAACGTGGTTCAGCATATTTGCTTATTGCTTTCTCTTCACTGTGTGACAGATAAGAGCACAAACAGTTCTTGCCCTGGAATGAACAGAACACACTGTTCTTTAGTGCTGGGCTCCATCTAACCCCCTCCTCTCTTTTCCTCTAGTACCACCCCTGGCCTGCAGTGACCCATTCCTGCTCCCACCCTTTCTCCAATTCCTCCTACACGTGGGCCATCCTTTCTTTCTTGTACTATTTCCCTCACTTTTAACTTTCTCTAGCCCTCGTGGCACGTCAAACACACCGAGGCTCTTCCTGCACCCATCCGACAGGACCGTTCAGTCTGGGACAGCAGGGCAAGACGGCACCTCAGGGGTGTGACCATTAAGGGCACGAAACACCTTGGCTTTTTTTGCCAAGCAGCACACAAAAGCTCACAGGCCTTTGATTTCTGATAGGCCGGAGAAACGCCTGTGTGTCAGCGCTCTTGAAATGAAGTGCAGATTCAGCTCTCTACAGGGACTGCACTTTCAGAGGACAGAACCTGAAACACATCACAGGTTAAGAGAGTATTCTAGGAACCATCGAGACTGGGATAAAAAGGACGTTCGTTCTGCACCTGAATTCGCATTTTTCATCACTTTTTGAAGCTAGAATGTGTGTTTTCTGCATCACTAGCAGCACCAAATGGAATGAACAACTCTGGCTCAAAGGTGTGAGTTTGCAACAGGACTACCTGTTTATCCAAAAAATGGAAGGCACGTAGAGCTTTTGGGAAAATTATTTTCACAATCCTTTTTGGTGCTGCTAGTGTCACAGAAATAAAGTGTTATTAGTATTGGTAATTAAATATAATTGGCATTATTTGTATTAAAAAAAAACTGAAATAAAAAAAATATATAACTGGGAAAAGCTAAAACTAAACTTAAAAAAAAAACATAAAACTAAAACATAAAAATGGCCACAAATTAAATTTATTTTTCGATAAATGTTAACAACAACAATAATTATTATTATTCTTAATCTTATTATTATTACTTGTTTTTTATTATATTATTATTGTATTTTAGTTTTGGATCAATGATAATAATAAAAATAACATTACTAATAAAATTAAATAATAATAATATAAAAAAAAATATATTATTATAATAAGTAATTAAAATAAATTAAAAATTTAATAAAATATTAATAACAACAACAACAATAATAATAATTAATAACTATTAATACTTAGAATATTTATAAATAAATAAAATAATTAATAATATTTAAAATATTAATTTGTTATTTATTAAATCATTGGTATTCATTTTTATATTTCGTTATTTATTTATTTTTAAAGAAACAAATAAAAAATAAACAAATAACTAAAATAAAATAACTAAAAAAAAGATCCCAACTAACTCGATGCAGTTTCTAAATGTCCCCAAATCCAAAAGTTAGCTAAAATCTATGTGAAATACAGAATAATAAAATAATAATAATTAAAATTGAAAAACACTGAAAAAAATAGAAAAATCGAATTTGAGAAGCGCAACTAAAGAAACAACTTCAAACGAAGGACAATCCCAGTGCATCATTAAGAAAAGTGGTAGCTAAAGACTAGCTGGGAAACCGCCTGTCCAAAAATCCACAATTCGTCTGCCTGCCAAATGGGGGAGTGCCTTGGGTCACATGGTTAGGCCTACCCTCCCCCACTTAGCTGAATCCAGAGCCGAGAATCTGCTGCCAAACAGAGAGAGAGAGAGAGAGAGAGA
>NW_015505684.1:522393-528564 GCF_001515645.1 Sinocyclocheilus grahami
AAAAAAAAAATACATCAAGATTAATCTATTACTTTAAAAAAAAAAAATACATATTTATACATCATATCAATTGTCTGATATAAGAAAAACTAAGTGGTGCTTGCCCTTGCAAAATTCACTGCCACAATTCTAGGACAGCAGATGCTAGGTCACTCTGGGTTGATTTCTTACTCTTCCAGGGCAAAATAGCCCAACCTCATATCTCTAGATTTGATAAAAGGCCACTAATAATTATCAGCTCTCTGCATCAAGTCAAAATGCCTTTTTACTACTTTTGATTTCTGGGGCTTGTATCAATGAAACGCATTAACTTATAGCTCTCGAGATTAATTAATTGCTGAGTGACGAGCATTAATGGCGTTTAATTAGCCCAGTGCAGCTCAGCCCACCCCTCTAATCATTAATCTCTCATATTGGAACAATCCTTCAGTGAAGGAGCATCTATTCAAACAGTGGACAACCGTAATCCATCCGCTATGGAAACACTATACGGCGCCTGTGAAGAACACACACACACACACACACAGTTAAAGACCCCATCATATGGCTTGAACACCGTTTGCTTTCCTGTGTTGACATTTACAACAAATGTTTAAGTCACAGCCATGCAACTTGCTGTTACAATGTAACATTCTCAGTCTAGAGAGCATCTGATTGGATGGAAAAAAATTGTACATGCCCCTAAGTGCAAGATGAGTCATCAAATTTTTTTGTCTGTATCCCCAGTAGAGAAACAGGAATCAAGTTTTTGGAATCAAGCCACAAAAATTCAATTTCAAACATGAGGTCTTTTAAAACATACCCGCACACCAAAGTAAACATCCCAACACCACACGTGGCAAGTGCAACCACGAGCCAAGGTTTGCTCAAACCGTCACACACACTCTCTTGAAGCACTAGGTCTTATTTTGTGCTGTGAAATAACGTGGTTCAGCATATTTGCTTATTGCTTTCTCTTCACTGTGTGACAGATAAGAGCACAAACAGTTCTTGCCCTGGAATGAACAGAACACACTGTTCTTTAGTGCTGGGCTCCATCTAACCCCCTCCTCTCTTTTCCTCTAGTACCACCCCTGGCCTGCAGTGACCCATTCCTGCTCCCACCCTTTCTCCAATTCCTCCTACACGTGGGCCATCCTTTCTTTCTTGTACTATTTCCCTCACTTTTAACTTTCTCTAGCCCTCGTGGCACGTCAAACACACCGAGGCTCTTCCTGCACCCATCCGACAGGACCGTTCAGTCTGGGACAGCAGGGCAAGACGGCACCTCAGGGGTGTGACCATTAAGGGCACGAAACACCTTGGCTTTTTTTGCCAAGCAGCACACAAAAGCTCACAGGCCTTTGATTTCTGATAGGCCGGAGAAACGCCTGTGTGTCAGCGCTCTTGAAATGAAGTGCAGATTCAGCTCTCTACAGGGACTGCACTTTCAGAGGACAGAACCTGAAACACATCACAGGTTAAGAGAGTATTCTAGGAACCATCGAGACTGGGATAAAAAGGACGTTCGTTCTGCACCTGAATTCGCATTTTTCATCACTTTTTGAAGCTAGAATGTGTGTTTTCTGCATCACTAGCAGCACCAAATGGAATGAACAACTCTGGCTCAAAGGTGTGAGTTTGCAACAGGACTACCTGTTTATCCAAAAAATGGAAGGCACGTAGAGCTTTTGGGAAAATTATTTTCACAATCCTTTTTGGTGCTGCTAGTGTCACAGAAATAAAGTGTTATTAGTATTGGTAATTAAATATAATTGGCATTATTTGTATTAAAAAAAAACTGAAATAAAAAAAATATATAACTGGGAAAAGCTAAAACTAAACTTAAAAAAAAAACATAAAACTAAAACATAAAAATGGCCACAAATTAAATTTATTTTTCGATAAATGTTAACAACAACAATAATTATTATTATTCTTAATCTTATTATTATTACTTGTTTTTTATTATATTATTATTGTATTTTAGTTTTGGATCAATGATAATAATAAAAATAACATTACTAATAAAATTAAATAATAATAATATAAAAAAAAATATATTATTATAATAAGTAATTAAAATAAATTAAAAATTTAATAAAATATTAATAACAACAACAACAATAATAATAATTAATAACTATTAATACTTAGAATATTTATAAATAAATAAAATAATTAATAATATTTAAAATATTAATTTGTTATTTATTAAATCATTGGTATTCATTTTTATATTTCGTTATTTATTTATTTTTAAAGAAACAAATAAAAAATAAACAAATAACTAAAATAAAATAACTAAAAAAAAGATCCCAACTAACTCGATGCAGTTTCTAAATGTCCCCAAATCCAAAAGTTAGCTAAAATCTATGTGAAATACAGAATAATAAAATAATAATAATTAAAATTGAAAAACACTGAAAAAAATAGAAAAATCGAATTTGAGAAGCGCAACTAAAGAAACAACTTCAAACGAAGGACAATCCCAGTGCATCATTAAGAAAAGTGGTAGCTAAAGACTAGCTGGGAAACCGCCTGTCCAAAAATCCACAATTCGTCTGCCTGCCAAATGGGGGAGTGCCTTGGGTCACATGGTTAGGCCTACCCTCCCCCACTTAGCTGAATCCAGAGCCGAGAATCTGCTGCCAAACAGAGAGAGAGAGAGAGAGAGAGAGAAAAAGAGGCTGGGGGCTGGGGAAGGGGACGGAGGATTAGGAACCACAGGAAGGCTGGGCCTGATAACGCATTCCTCCACACATGTGCACACAACCACACACACAGCTCTCAGGCTAAAAGTGTCTCAACACCAGCAACGGAGCTGCAGCAAAGAATGCGAGCTTGAAACTGTAAGCAAGAACAGAATATAATAAAAGATCATTGAGGATATAAAAAGACACGCATATAATGGAGAGCAAGTAAAACGAGGGAAAAATGGGACGCCGCAATCCATACACGCCTACAGACAGTGAGCTGTGAAGAACACTGATCATATCTCTTACCTGAGAGATCAGGAAACAAATTGCCCTGCGATTTACTCAAAACTGAAAGCATATAAGGTGTCTGACAGCGTGGCGCAATAAATGCATCAACGCATGAATATTTGAGAGTGCCGATTCTGTATTATGTGCGAAAAAGCACGTAAAAACACGCCACTGATTGAGCCGTTAAGTGTTGTGACTTGTTGGGAGTGCTGGGTCAGTTTTAAGTAGGTAAATCGACGATGCATTCAATGTGTCGCCCTCAGACATCCACCACCCATCCACAAAAATGTAATGTGTATAACAGTGATGAAAATGGAAATGTGATTCTTTGCAGAGAGACAAAAAGCAAATGTTCCCAAACTCATACTCATACCTGCCTCATTCTCTAATAATCTTGCTTCGCCTTTAGGCCTCGGCAGATTGTGTGACAAGTTTGGCGTGCTGCAAAGACTCCGACATGGAAAAATATGCAACCGTAACTTGAATCCCAGTGTAGGTGGATAGATATAGATGAGTTGTTTTCAGGAGAGGGAAGCTCAGTATAGCTGCGAGGTGGCGGCGACTGCACTGCTGTTTGTGTGTGTAGCGCATGCCATCTTGTAGGTCAGCTTTATTTGTTCAGTGTCCAGGCCTGTGTTTGGTGCTGTTTGAATTTCTCACACACACACACACACACACACACACAGGACTTGAAGAGAGTGTACAAGCCGGTCTGCCACCTCCCTTTGAATAAATTCATTAGCAGCAAACAGAAAGTGAAGAACAACCGGTTTTTGCACACTGCCTCATCCTGGTGTACACCTACGAGAGCAAAGCCAGATGCAAGAGATTCAGAAGTTGTGTGAACACTCAGCGGCATGTCAGCATCCAATTATTCTGAATCAGTTCCAGTTAAAAGTTCAAATACTTCAAGAGTTTGTTTTAATGTCAAAGACAGGTGATTTTCAGCCCAATAAAGGTAGTTTAAAGGCATATTTTACCCCAAAAAGTTTGGGGAGACCCACAATATACCCGATATATATAAAACGAATAAACTATATATGAATAAATGATAGATAGATAGAAGTCAAAAAATTATATAATTAAATTGTAAAAATAGATAAAAATGTAAAGAATGCTTAGTTTATTTAAATAATTTTTATAAAATACATTAACAAAGAAGAAATAGAACAAATTACACGAGCCACTCGATGGAGACTTGCATAGAGACAGCATTCTGCCGGCCAACAGCAGCCCCCCAGCTCCCTTATCAGAGAGCGACGCTTGCCGCGTGGCTTCTGCGGGGCAGTAAAAGAGCTTATCCTGGGATCGTAGCGGAGATGTTACTCTAATGGCAGTGTTTTGACTGTCTGTGTTTCCAGGGCTTTCAAATCCTCGCATAATGCAATACTTCCTACGTTTGAGTGGGTGGCCTCTCGATATCAATACGAGGGACTTGAAAATGAGCAAGGTTCAGGCGTATCTTATTCACAGGAACGTGACGAGCCCTACTCGTGCGTGGCAACAAACACGTTTGCATAAAGAAGCTCCCCTGCTAATGACTAGCTCTAATCATGGGACTCATCATGACAGCTCAGAGCCTGGGCTGAGTGCACACGCAATGACACTGTCAAGTTGATTCTGAACACCACAAACCACCTGCATCCAGAGAGAAAAATCTGATGAAAACGCCCGTCCACACCCCAAAGCATTTGCAACTAATTGAGCAATTTGTCTTTTCACTCATTTATTTTGTCCACGACAAGGTGCAGCTTGAAATGGGAAAAAACAACACCTGCCCTGTAACCAAAAGGCCTGATTCAATCATGGTCACACCACCAGGCCCTGATGAATTTTGGGGACTTTTCTAGGGACAAAATGTGCAAAATGTGCATTGAATGCAAAATGAACATTGAATGCATTATGTTGGAAATTAGCCAATACCCAATAAACAAATTGTGTGCTGAGACACAATTTACTGATACTTTATAGATATATAACAAATGAAGTGTATTTTAAAGATATCTAAATATATATATATATATATATATAAAAAAAAAAATTACATATTTAAATAAATGAATATGTATATAATTAATATGGTATATTAAAAGTGTATTTAAAAATATATATATGTATAAAAATAAGTCTATTTTAAAAATAGATATAATTTAAGAAAATAAATTAGATATTTACATTACTTTTAAAAATGGGTATTATTAGGCATATGCATAATTAAATAAATATGTATATAATTAAATATAACAAATCTATTTATATATTAAATAAAATTGACAAAGAAATGTTAATTATATATTTATGTATTTTATATATAATTACATATATTTATATACAAAATAAATAAATATTAGATGTACATTTATAAATAAATGTATATATATTAAATAAATATGTATATTATTTAAAAATATATATTTTTAAAATATATAAAAAATAAAATGGAATACATTATATTAAAAAATATACATATGTACGTACATTACAATAAATGGATATTATACATTAAATATAATAATAAATATATAAATATATTGTAATGTATAAATGATGTATATTTATATGTATATTATATAATACATAGATATTAGATGTACATAAAATATTTTTATAAATAAATTTATATAGTAAATAAATATGTATTATTAAACAAAAATATTTTTTAAATATATAAAAATGGAACATTATATTTAAATATATACATATAAGAAAGAAAATGCAATAAATAGATATTATATATTATATATATAAAATACATTATATAAATGAATAAATAAATATGTAGATATACAATTATAAACAAATTATTTTACAAATGTTTTATACATACTAGGGATGTGCGCGACGACTAATTTGACTGTCGTTTAAACGAAAGTTTTGTATCCGACTAGTCGACTAGTCTAAAAGCAAGAAACCCCCAAAAGATGCGTGCATGTAGCATATATAATAGCCTATATTTGAAATACTTAATCTATAAATCACACTGTCAAATCTCTCAATGAATTCCGCTTGCCGCACACTTGCCTCGCGTAATCATCATTTAATTTTAGGCAGTCGTTAAAAAAAAAAGAAAAAAAAGAAGAGCATACACTCAACGTCGGCCAAAGCATAGCTTATTTATTCACATTAGCTGGGGAAATACAGAACAATGTAAAATCAATCAATAGCCTGACAGAATTCTTCATCTTCATATAACGTTAGCCAACAT
>NW_015505684.1:529656-542136 GCF_001515645.1 Sinocyclocheilus grahami
GGAAATGCAGAACAATGGAAAATCAATCAATAGCCTGACAGAATTCTTCATCTTCATATAACGTTAGCCAACATATTAAAACACAAGTCAAAAACAATAGGAAGGTTTATCAAGAAATAGCATTAAAACGGCTTTTAAAAACGTACTTCGTGTAGGCTATATTGTCTAAAAACAAAACAATGCAACAATGCCCATTTTACTTACTCAGACCATGCGTTATTTGTTCAGTGAAATTATCACGTGGTCTGGTGAAAGATGCGACCTGAGGCGATTAACAATAAAATTCCTGCATTTGAAAAAACGCACCTGGCAGGAACTGAAGTCGCAGGCACGCAGAGATAACGAAAAGCAAGCCGATAGAGTTTCAGAAAGCGCATGGACATCCCGCACCACCACCGAAGTGGGTCTTCGTTAGAGGAATAGACGGCGCGGAATTGCAGCGAGTTGTAATGAATGACGTGTTTGACATTTGCTGGCTTTGGCCAGCCTCTAAGCGAACGCCTACGTGCCTGTATTGAATATGATTACGCATCGCTCCAGTAGAGTTATTGTAAGACAATTTGACATTACACAGTTTACACAAAACTTTTCCGTTTCCTTCTAATTCAAAATAATCCCACACATTGCTCGTCTTTCACAGGGTCATTTTTGAACTCGCCGCAACTAACACGAAGAAAACGCATGTGAGAGCTGAGGTCAAAATTTAGTTTCCACCCAGATAAACTTTTAAAAATAATGTATTATTTTTCAAACGTTTTATTTTAACTTGTTATTTAAAATGTTTCAAATGCAATGTTAAAATGATGGTAATTTGAATGATTAAATCATGTTTTTCTTTTTCTTTTTTCTATCGTGTAATCGACTATTGTTTTCAGTGTCGACTAGTAGAAGCTGTACCGTTTAGTCGACTAGTCCCGCACATCCCTAATACATATGTACATAATAAATTGTATATATATATATATATATATATATATATACACACTAGTGCTGTCAAAGATTAATCGCATCCAAAATAAAAGTTTTTGTTTACATAATGTATGTGTAGTGTGTTTATTTATTATGTATATATAAATACACACACATACAGTAAATATTTTTAAAATATTTACATGTATATACATTTATATTATTATATTTTATATTATATATAAAAATATGTTTAATATATAAACATTTTTCTTAAATATAGCTATACATGCATGTGTTTGTATTTATATATATACATAATAAATATACACAGTACACACTAATATATTATGTAAACAAAAACTTTTATTTTGGATGCAATTAATTGTTTGACAGCACTAATATGCACTTTTTTTTTTTTACACACTTTTTACAAAAACCCATAACTATATGTTTTATGTATATATAACTATACATCTGTGTGTAAGCCCACCATTTACCACATTTTCAACCACACATTGATCCTATGACGAGTAACACTGACTTTACAGACAAACACACTTGCAAGCATACAGTCCATCATTTAAAGGGTCATGAAACCCCAGACTACTTTTTCTGAGATTTTAGCAGAGGTGTTTGTGTTGCACATCATAGAAGACAATGTTAGCATCCGATAATTTTAACTGTTGGAGAAAACTGGTTAATTTTAAGCTTTTTTGCACTATTTTCATCTTCCGGGTTTAAAATCTACATCGTGTTGACGTCACAATTTGTGACGTGGCAAAGGACTATAATACATTCATGACGCATCGGTGTCTATTTAATTATTCATGAGACTGCGTGTTCTTATCCTATGAGAAGACGCTTCACTTAATTATTCACAACAGCAGGTGTTGATTTGCTATGACAGACATTTCAGACTGAGAGATGACATCGCGCACATTAACGTTAGAGAAACGTTCATGGATCGAAGAAGAGTGTTTGTTTTTGCTTTGTAATAAGAGTTCGGCACAAACGCGAACTCATTCACTTGGTGAGCATAACCGTTTTTACAGCTCCGTGACACAAGCCGTCAAAAGGCTTATATAAACGCCAGAGAATAAGCCTTACAAGTTCTTAGAGGTTCATCAGCGCGTTCATATATATGTTTTCGATGCAGAGTGCAAATGGCTGTGCATTTATTTTTTGTTTTTAACTCGATGGGAGCGAAATGAAACTGTCTGAACGCGAAGCTATGTGTGTTGTCAGTCTCCCCTCTTCCCCCACCGCTCTGCTGTGCACCACTCCCACTTTTTTAGCGTTTTTTAAAACTGTGGTGAGAACTAACCAGTGCTGAAACAGGGGGTTTCATGACCCTTTAAAGTCACCGTTCAGTTGGTCAGGCAGTATTTGTCAAGAAATGATGGCCCTTGCAGTGGCACGTGTATGAACCCTGTGCACTTTCATAAGTCTGACCCACTAATCAGCTTAGGGGAGGAAGAAGAGGAAATCATTGCTCAGAAGGCAGGAAGAACATTCTGCTGCTGTAACAATGAGCTACAGCACACAAGCATCCAAGTAGCCTTGCATGTATAACACAAACATGTGAGAAAACGTTAGTCAGAAGGGTCCGTTTGACGACACAGCGTTTACACCTCTGTTTTCTCAGGTTGTGGGCGTATTGTGGTCAAGAGGCCAGCGAGAGGAGCCTGGGACTGTTTGTGTATGTGGTAAGACGACGTCAGAGGAACAGGTCAGTCTCAATTCTGCTGGGGCTTTACACGGTGTCAGTAAAGAGTGTGTCAGTGTCCCACCCCTGCACTGACTCACTGTTTCAGTTTGATAAACACGCGCACACCCCCTTAAGCATTCACACACAGATCTACCACAATGCACAAGCATTGCCAAGTGCGAAAGCCATAAAAATCAGAGATCCGAGCTGGAGGAAACCCAGGACTACTGCTTCTCCATCACTCAGCCAGACATGGAGAAGATGCTGAGGGCACCTGTGTGGGTAAAGATGTCACAGGCAACAGTTACAAACCAACAGATCCCTGATTAACTGAGTGGTGGGGATGTTACCTTATCCCACCATCAGCTCAAAAGATCACGCACTGAAACCTCTTTTCCATCTAAACAGGCATGTAGACCTGTCACGATAACAACGTTTTGTTGTGCGATATATTGCCCCAGCAATAACTGCAATAAGCGATATTATTGTCATTTTAAAGACCATTTTATGCCACTGAATATATAATCATAATGTAACAGCATAATAATGCAAGAAGGCCTACACACTTCCAAACGACAACAAACTTTTAATTTTTAAGAATATTTAGATCATAGAAATTAAGTATCAAAATATTAGATATCTTAAAAAACCTGAATAAATAGTAAATAAACATTTTCTAACAAAAAGTAACAAGTGCAAAGTAACAAGTAGAAAAAAAGAAAAATGCACAAATATCTTGTATGGAGATTTTTCCATCGACAAATTTTTCCCTGACCTTCTTTTCTCTGTAAATTAAGGGTGCACACTATTGCTGAAAAACACCATCACTACTCAGCAGTCAGATGTCCATATGCACAAAGACACAGATCCCTAAACAAGACCAAATCTGCAGATAAAACTTTTTTTTGTAGAAGCGTTTTTTTAAATTTGAACTAGCACCAACTACACCACATTATGCACGAGAAGCTGCAAAAGACACAGGCGCAAGTGGAATGTACAAAACATGGTGAAATTTTTAAGTAAATATAATGGGCGATATATTGGGTCACCAAAAATAATTGAGGTCACGTACATATATTGCGCGATAAGTCGATATATTGATTATTGTGACAGGCCTACAGGTGTGACACGATTTTGATGTAAAAGAGGTGCAAGTGACTGAGCATTAGAGACGCAAAGTCTTTCTCCTAGTTTTGAGAACTTAACATCCAGCGTAATGTAATTGTGCCCTTTTAAACCATCAAAAACTGGTCTGATATAATGTTCACATGTCAAGTAACACACTTTATGTACACATGTAGTGATTGACCGATATTGATATTTTATAACCGATACCAATTATTTGCGTGTTTATGTGCCCGATAACCGATGTGCAGAACCGATATTTATTTACCGTTATAAAGTAAATAAATGATTGAGTGAAGTAAGTCCATACTTCACTTTGGTTTTTCCTCCTTTCAGTCATCTTTAAAAAAAAAAAAAAGTGTTGAAAATTACCAGTCTTTCATGTTAAATTTAATCTTCATATTACAATTAAAAAAACATTTTGTTTAAAGCATCAGCAGCAACACTAATATTAACAATAAGCAAAATAAATGTAGAAGGTCTAATATTTTCAAATGGAGAAAATAAATAAACGAAAGGAGTCATATCAACTTCATTTAAAACTACAGTTTTAGTAGGTTTATAAGCGGTTAAATAAGATGGTTTAGATCCTACCTGTCCGATCGCTACCACCTTGTATCTCAATTATCACCAGTAAAATATGGAGTGCCACAAGGATCTGTCCTAGGTCCTATGCTATTTTCGATATACATGTTGCCCCTTGGTAATATTATTAGAAAATATGGGATTAGTTTCCACTGTTATGCCGATGATACTCAACTATATATCTCAACAAGACCAGATGAAACTTCTAAATTATCTAAGCTAACAGAGTGTGTTAAAAATTTAAAAGATTGGATGACCAATAATTTTCTCCTATTAAATTCGGATAAGACAGAGATATTACTTATTGGACCAAAAGACAGTACACCGAATCTCGTGGATTACAATTTGCAACTAGACGGATGTACGGTTACTTCCTCTACAGTCAAAAATCTGGGTGTTATATTAGATAGCAACTTGTCTTTTGAAAATCATATTTCCCATGTTACAAAAACAGCATTTTTCCATCTTAGAAACATTGCCAAGTTACGAAACATGATACCTGTTTCTGATGCAGAAAAGCTAGTTCATGCATTCATGACCTCTAGACTGGACTATTGTAATGCACTGCTATGTGGTTGTCCTGCATCTTCAATAAACAAGCTACAGGTAGTCCAAAATGCAGCGGCTAGAGTCCTTACCAGGTGAAGAAAATATGATCATATTACGCCAATATTACACCAATTTTACAGTCTCTGCACTGGCTACCTATTAAGTTCCGTATCAGTTACAAAATATTATTACTTGCCTATAAGGCCCTTAATGGGTTAGCTCCTGCGTACCTAACTAGTCTTCTACCACGCTACAATCCATCACGCTCCCTAAGGTCACAAAATTCTGGACTTTTGGTAGTACCTAGGATAGCAAAGTCCACTAAAGGAGGTAGAGCTTTTTCGCATTTGGCTCCCAAACTCTGGAATAGCCTTCCTGATAACGTTCGGGGTTCAGACACACTCTCTCTGTTTAAATCTAGATTAAAAACACATCTCTTTGGCCAAGCATTCAAATAATGCATCTCATAATCTTTTACTGCAGTCATAATCTTTTACTGCAGTTATATCAAATCAAATGCACATTATTATTATTCTTTAGTTTGGGTTAAACAAATCAATTTTGCTTGGTTGGAACAGCAGCTACGCTAATTATGTTTGTATTTGTTTCTCTGTCTTTTGCCACGGGATTAACATCCCGTGGTAACTAGGATTCACACAAGCTTCAGTCTGGATCCAGAACACCTGAGAAGAGATGATACTTTATTAGCGAAATAATGATTATATAGTAAATGTTAACACAATTTAGGGGTGTTTTAAACAAGTTTGTTAAAAGTTACATGCGGTGGCCGTGCTGGAGCATTTCCTGAGCATCAACCACATCAACCCGGTGAGTGAACAGCAATATGAAAGCGGCTTCACAAGACTAATGATGAGCAAATATACAACAGAGAGAGAAGTAAATTTAGCGTTTTTATTTCCAACATGCACTCACTCATGGCTGTATTATTTAATTAATGCAAAGTTACGTCTTTATTGGGAGAGGACTTGACGGATTATTTTAGCCTACGTGACTCTGCCTTCATGAGACGATGAGCATATAGACAACAGAGAGCGAAATAAATTCAGCACTTTTATTTCCAACATGCGCCCATTCATGGCTGCATATTATTTAATTCACGCAAAGTTACGTCTTTATTGGGACAGGACTTGACGGATTATCTTACGTGACTCCTTGAGTTTGTCTCTATTTATTCGAGCCAAGCTGCATAAACTGCATATCAGGCATTTATGTAATACATCTAATTTGTGCATTAATGGCTGTTATGTTCAATAAAGTTTACTAACTACAGTAAATCAAGTACCTGTGCACGCCATTGTTGTTGTCTCCTCTCCCCTCAGACGACGTGGTGCAATGGCGATCCTGAGCGCAATTCTCAAAACATCCACAAGATGGCGGCGTTTATCGGTGAAGCCGATATTACAAAACCGATATCCGATTATTGTAAAATGCTTAAATATCGGGAAAATATTGGTAAATCGATATATCGGTCGATCTCTATACACATGATGTAGTAACTTTTAGGGGTGAAACAGTACACTTAGTCATACCGAAAAATTCTCTGTAGGGGTGCTCCGATCAGGATTTTTGAGGCCAATCACCGATCGCAGAAAGCAGTATCTGCCAATACCGATCTTTTTAAAGCCTTATTTTTTATCATTTATAACTATTTATAATGATACTCCAATCAGGATTTTTAGACATTTATTCAGGGCCTGAATTTCATTTTTCATTTTTTCATTCTCTTAGATGACTCTTGTGAGAGGGGAAGCAGCACAGACTGTGTGCTTTCACACAGGAGTCCACCACTGATCCATGACTGTTTACCACAAACACAACATTTATCCATTATTTCGATTTCAAATCCAAACTTTGTCACTGAAAATGCTTTTTCAGCATTGCAATTCTTCTTTTTTACACAGTACAGTAATACAATCTTTCACAGATATGTTTAAACAATAAACATAAGCAACACATTATTCAATGCTTTTTACTTTTGCATTTACTTCTAGATTTATACATTAAGTTGCTCAAGCAAGTGGCAAAACATTTAAACTACTTTTCTTATGTTATCACAAACTTACCATTGACAGAAATAGTCAGCTCTACTGCCTATTTCATTGAAATCTTTATTACAAGCAATCCTGCTGTTCATAAAGAACTTTGTTTTCCTACCTCCACGAGTGCCATCTATTATTGCCTTGATTATCTAAAAGTGCTCTTTCCCTTTAAACCTAGCCAAAAAGCCATATGTGTTGACTGTGAAACACAGTAGACTTTAATAATATGCATTTATGGTGTAATTACTACATTTTCGTGTCAATCCATGTTCATATTTACTGCAAAAAAATGGAAACGATCTCTGCAATGCTGCAGATACACCGCTCCTGGAACACACTGTCAGACCACAACCGTGTGCAGTGTGTACGCTTTATTAATCCGTTAACATGAGCACGGAAAAAATACGCACCACATACGTACTGCAAACGGATTAATCTGAACCTGGCATTGTGAGTACCTCACCTTCAGCATTATAATTATTTCACCCGTGCCGGACAGAGACTGAGACGTGCAGCTGCATGTCGTGCCAAACCTCTCCTGGCAGGCACGTCAGCTTGAGATCGTTTTTTGAGATCTGCCTTTTTAGAGACCCCCGATCAATCATCCCTAAGCGATTATCGGCCGATAGTGATCTGTAGCCGATCAATCGGAGCACCCCTAATTTTCTGTACGAATATTTTTCGTTTTAATGATGCCTTTACTTCAGGCAAGCCATCAGTGTTATTCAATTTTTTGTTTTAATGACGCCTTTACTTCAGGTCAGTCATCAGTGTCTACAGCTCGATTTTTGTTAGAGAAATGAAGTCTAGCGAACAGCATTTTGCAAAATATTACGCTATATACTTCATTATATTTTTTCTTTACCTATTAGTGATGTCTTAATAATTTAATGTATGTTTAAATAAATCTGTCATGAAAATGTTATGACAGCCACTGTGCTAATTATTATACAGTAGTCAACATTTGAAGAGGATCAAAAAAGTTAATCAAAGTTGTCCTAAGACAAGAACGCATTTTGGTTTTAGGTTTTAGGACAACTTCAATGAAAGGTTTAGATCCACTTCAAATGTTGACTAGTGTATTTCAACAAAAAATAGAAATTGTATAATTTAGAAGTTAATTAAAAAAAATATATACATATTTGCATACATTTCTTTAATTTGAGTGTTGATTATTAGAGTTAAAAATAAATACTAGGTCTAATTGAATTTAAGTTTGGACTCTGTTGTTAATTGTAACCTTATAGTAATGTAAAATGGCTCCCTATAGTTTAGAGCAGAAGCTGAGGTAGATTAATTAACTGATTTTAATTAATTGAATTTATTTAAAGAAAGAGAAATTTGTTCAGTAAACCAGTAAAAAAAAGTCATTCATGTTTAGTTTTTTTCTCTCCTGCTGTACCGAAATCATACCGAACCGTGACGTCAAAACCGAGGTACGTACCAATCCGTCATGTGAGTACCATCACACCCCTAGTAACTAATATATATATATATATGTGTGTGTGTGTGTGTGTGTGTGTGTGTGTGTGTTTATGCAAACACACTCCTAAAAAAAGTAAATATATATATAAAATGTCAAACAAAATGTTAATAATTCCTAAAATTTAATTATATTTCAGATTGTGTAAAATGAATGAATATAATAACAAAACATTGCCTAAACCTTTTTGTCTCTCTTTAAAAAGTTACAAAAAATCATAAGGGAGAGGGGGGAAAAATAAAATTTTCACAGCAAGCAGCTCTCCTGATCCTGACCTCTGACTGTACTGGTTCCTGGTTCAAGACTAGCAGGTTCAAGCAGATTTTAGCTTGTATGCAGCAGATTTCATTCGGCCCATATCTGTGACCGGCTCCAGTGCGAGCCAGCAGACTGTCAAATTTTAAGTCATGACACTGCTGGATGGAGCGTACAGTAGTCATCTTGTGCTGAAGACAGGGGGTTAAGGGTCAGCCAAACCCGACACCCTGTTCGTTTTGTCTGTGATGAGCAGACGGAGAGGTGATGCTGGCTTAGCCGTTCTGGTCCAACAGCCTGCGGGAGTCGCTGCGCCTGCTCTCACCTTGTCATCCTGCCAGCCAGGACTAAGGGCAACATAGGGCCTGAATGCCAGTCACCTTTGTTCTCACCAAGAAAATACAGAGTGTTAAAAGCATTAGTGTGACAAATCTAGCTAGGGATACTTAAGAAAGCACTTGAAAAAGCAAGTTAAGACAGGTCCCTTTCCTGGGTGGTGCTGCTGAAGAGAATCACAACTTGCATCTTGCTTGTTTATCTGGGTGAGAAAGTTAAAAACTGTTTTTAATGGCCATTTTGGCTCCTTTTAGTCAGGAGGGGTTTAAACTCCTGCTTTCAAAGAAAATGTGGCTCGAGGAAACTCTACGAAGAACCCATGACTTGGGCTGCATATCAATTATAGATATAACAAAGTCTTGGCAAGGGTGCATGGGGAAACGATAACCTTCACTAACAAGAAGCAAGAACAAACATGCCATTTCAGCCGATGCCAATCAGTAAATTATTAAGCGAAAGCATAAAGACAGTCTGTTGCTGTAAACGAGTCACCAGTCGGTTGCACAACAATTTTCTCATCTCAACAATCACACTCTTTTACTTCACCATCGGCTCTGTTCGCTCACAGAAGGCTAGCGGAGAGGCTGGATAGAGACGCGGGGCTAATGAGGCATCTATCAGAGCCCATGGTGTCCCTGTCACTGAGAACAGAGAATCCATTAACCCTAGTGACCTTGCTTGGTTGTGTCCACCCCACACTAACCAGACAACACCACTGCCGCTGTCACAGCCTGAGGAGGAACCAGAGAAACGGCTCATTACTGCAGAAAACAGGCCTTGGTAGGGAAGGGTTGTGAGGAGCGATATGTGCACTCACAGTTCTGCCAAAAGCACAATTTCAAGTTGTCGCACATCGATTTGCCTGTAATTCAAATCAGACTCAAAAGCTGTGGCGCACTACTAAGCAAATGATCAACTGAACCACATAAGAAGCCATGGTGTCAAAAATAGATTTTTACTCCACACAACGCCACAATTAATTATTAATTATTACAATTATTAGCTTTTAAACCCAGTTATAGAGGTTAACATTTTATTTGACAAGACAAAATAAAAACATAGTATTGTATTTGACAAGAAAGTAATACTAAGTAATTAGTACAGTAAATAATAAATATCATTATTCATAACATAATATATATTATTTTTATATATTTAATATATTGATAAATTAATATATATTTCATTATTTATAGTATATTACCTGTTATATTGTTATAATATATTATATTATGGTTTTCACACTGCATGTCTATTTTACAACTCAGCAAACAGAGTCCCCATGAATAATCTCATCAAATTGTGTTGTACGGCCAACAATATTGCGTATTTCTTGCGCTAGGGTCCTCAAAACTCCCCCTTGCCCTCTTTTTGTCCTTATAATGATGAATTGCGCCTTGCCGTCGTCACACGGGAAGCTGCACCATATGGAGGGTGTGAATGATGACATAGAGCGCTTCTCTCTGGTGGCCAGATTAGATGGAAACAAGCCTGTTGGGGAGTTGCCTTGTGGCAGGGCAGACCGGCGGAGGACCTGCGTCAGAGCCCGGCACGGCTGATGGGAAGATTAGACAGCGGATGACATTGCAGATAAGACCGCAGGAAAGATTCATTTTGACAACACATCCGGTTTTCCTGCATGAGCCCGAGCGACGCATAACCTTGTCGTCATTCTGATCTGATTCGGACAGTTCACCAAAAAAATTAATATTCACCCTTATGTCGCTCCAAAACTGTGAGATAATTTCTTCTGTGGAACATGAATGAAGATATTTTAAAGACAGTTTTAACTGTTTTTTATCTATATAATAAAAGTTAGTGTTTAAAAACAAAATTGGACCGCATTGACTTACATTGTACGGACAAAAAAAAAAGCCATTCCGATTGCACTGAGAGGTTAGAAAGCTCCCTTGACGTAGAGACTTTATCAAAAGGAGGATGCTCACTCGGCATCCCTCTGGCAGACGAGCATGAGATTAGAAACATTCAGAGCTGTCAATACAAATATGTTTCTTTTTGTGAGGCCCGTTGGTGTCTGAAGGAAGGATAAAAGAAGTTTGAGAGAGAGACACTTTGTTGCCTGGTGTTTGAACTGCCATAGTGTGTCTAAGTTTTTTCTCAGGTGGCCAAGCGCCAATACAGTAGTGTATTTGAGAGTGTGTATTACAAGACATCGAACACAGCATCTAATCCTCCTTATCTGTACCAGCTGTCACCACAGTCAACTAAAAATAAGAGGCGGAAATCGACGCCTCACACCTTCTCACACAACTAGTCGACTGGAATAAATAAAACTGTTCAATGCAAGTTAAGTTCAATCTAGAGTATTTTGTGGCATAATAACTGATTAACACAAAAGTAAATTCCACTTGTCCCTCCTATTCTTTCCAAACAAAAAAAAGAGGTTACAATGAGGCACTTAATGGAAGTAAATGAGGCCAATCCATAAATGTTTTAATACTACATACGTCTATAATAAAGCCACAAAATGCAAACAATATGCATGTTAACATGAATTACTAAAGCTTACTATGTTACACACAATTTTTTAACTTTGAAACCCAATGCAATACCATAACTCCTGTTACTGGTAACTAAAACTATTAAAAACCTTCTCTTCTGCAATAAAGGTGAAATAAAACAAAATAAAATATTAGACAAAAACTTAAACTTAAAATGAAAGAACTTAAATGAAACTACCTAAAATGAAAGAAGTTGAAGTACTAAAATTACTAAAACTATTATAAAAATAAATTAAAGCTGAATTGAAATATTACATAATAATAATGATATTAATAATAATAATAATACTTGTAACAGAAATACGAAAACTTAAATTGAACGTAAAACTGAAAATATAAAAATAAAATATAATCAAAATATTAATACTGTAATAGTATACAAATAATACAAAAATAACACTGAATACTATTATTAATACAAGTTTAAGTGCCTTAATAAAATAAGCTTCACATTTGTGCTTTCAAAAATTTACATTTTTACTTAAGTGTATATATACATTTTAAAAAAAAATTTTATTTTAGTCATTTAGCAGATGCTTTTATCCAAAGCGACTTACAAATGAGGACAACAGAAGCAATCAATTGTAGTTTTAAAACAACTAAAAACAGATCCAAAACTAAAAGCTAAAACTTTATAAATACTACTTATACACATTTTAAAAATAAAGAAACGAAATAAAAATGACAAATGCATACAACAAAATGTAAAAACTTAAAATTTAAATGAAAAACAAAAAATAAAGCTAAAAACTATTCAAAATATTAAAGAACAAAAGGTATGTATAAGAGTATAATAATGATTCTAACATAACACTAAGCCAAACACCAAAAAAAACAACTACATATATGTGTATGTACAACCACACACACATACATATGTATATATATATATATATATATATATATATATATATATATATATATATATATATATATATATATATA
>NW_015505684.1:542539-601063 GCF_001515645.1 Sinocyclocheilus grahami
ATTCAAAATATTAAAGAACAAAAGGTATAAGAGTATAATAATGATTCTAACATAACACTAAGCCAAACGCCAAAAAAAAACTACATACACGAGTATGTACAGCCACACACACATACATATATACTGTATATAAACATACACATTTATAAATTCAATATATATATATTTTAATTTCCATTTAGTTTGTTGAAGTATTAAAATAACTCTAAAACTTAATAAAAGACCTATACAGACATAATAAATTTACACAATTGAACTAAAATTTAAATAAATAACAAATACAAATAACACAAATCAAACGACAGTAGTTCATCAGTAATCCTAAAAAAATAACACTGTCAAACATACATGCTAAAAAACAACAACTTACTTACACATAGTAAGAAATGGTTATAAAAACTGAAACAGAAGTGAAACAGGTAGTAGGAAAGAGGAGAAATAAAAAGCGATACTTATCCTTTGCCGGTGGAGTCGCTCGCACGATAGAGTCGATGGTCTTTACACTCTTCAGTCTTCACACGAGGAGGCCTTCACGCGACGGCTGCCACAGTAAACTAAGCTTTTTTTTATACCCCTCTAACAAAATACTAAATTAATTCAGCTGGACACACTTTCCTTATTTTTTCCTACTTTCCTTATTTTTTCTACAACAAATGGTCAAGCAAGCGCAGACACTGACAAGATATGCGATACAGAACAATCCAAATGCGATATCAGCACGTCTCCACACAGTAAACAAAACAAGCAAGATATATATATATATATATATATATATATATATATATATATATATATATATATATATACACACACACACAAATGAGTGCAACAGCACTCACAAAAACGTATAGCTGCATACTGCGGTAGTAAAAGATACAAAATTTATAATAGGCCTACGTATATGATTTAGGTACGCAACATTGCACGACCAAAATGATTCAACACCATTGCGATGTGATTTTCTACAATAGTACTTCAATAAACAAGAAATTAAGTGACTTACATTTTAGACAAAATATTGACTGTTTTTGCTCAGTTTCTCTGATGAAAATAGTTCCAATCAAAGCCACAGCAGAACTGCTTTGAGTCTCTGAGCAACACAGTGGTGTTTCGTTACTGAATGAATCCATGTTTTTGAACGAATCAAGTGAGACAATGATACAGTAACCCATTCATAAAGACAGTAGTCACTTGCCTCGTTTCTAAATGAATCAGCCGTCTGAACGAAACTGTTGAATAAAGGACTAATGGCTCACTCATTCAAAGTCATTTGCCGCCACCTACTGATTTGATCTCATACTTAAAACTATCATTGCATTTTTCCCAACATTTTTTATTTATATGTTTAAAAAATATTTAAAACGTTAATCTTATAAAATTATTTTTGCATAAAAATTTTTGCAGTGTAAATGCATTTACTGCACCTCAGCTTCATCAAACAGTCAGTGTAAATGCATCTAATGCCACTTCAGATGCAGCTTCTGTGTTTCCTGCAGTGCAAAGATGGAGTTTGTTGATACTGATTTCATTTGAATGGTAACAGCTCTACAGTTTCTTACTATTCTAATGGAATTAATTAAAAACAAAGTAAGAATCTGATGTGAAAGATGACATTTAATAAGGTTAGGGAAAAAATGACTATTTAAGAAACATAGTGGGAAATTACATCTGTATTGTTATATACAGCAACTCCTTTTCTAGTCAAAGAGCACTTTATTTTTAGAGTTGTTTAAGTTAGAGAACATCTGTAACTTTTTTTTTTTTGCATTAAAAAGGATAGATTTTTGTTTGTATATGCTGTCAATTATAGTTTTTAGAAAGAAAATCGGAATTGGCCAAAATCGGTCTCAGCTGGTCACACTTGCAAAAAAATCGGAATCGACCAAGAAAATTGCAATCGGTGCATCTCTAATATCCAACATTATCACTTTCACAGAAGTCTTCACACAATCTGGCGGGGAGTAGCATATGGACGAGTGGATGACCACAGACACCTAATTGTACTTGAATCACGTGATTGGCCAAAAAACCAAGAGAGAAACCATTAGCTGCTTGTTGTCTACATGAGCACCCCTTTAACTGACATTCCCAGGATTCCTAGCAGCTGGTGGAAAGGTACTCCGAGGTGACCCCTGCGACCCTTGCACATTGATATCCGAGACAAAGTGTCTTTACCTTTCTCTGCGGTTACAGCCGAATAAACAGTCCTCGGGCCACAGTCCCTACAGGAGCAATTTGCGTGAGTGGTCAGAAAAAGAAAAAAGCGCCCCGCCATCCCAAAGAGATCAAAGCTATTCCTGCGTATCCAAACATACGGGGGGAGTGAAGAACATCAATTTGCAGAGCAAACGACAGCTGCTCTGAAAGGGAAAGAGCTACCTGCCCCCATCCCAGAGCGCTCCACGTCCACCCCCTACTCCACCGGTGCGCTCGTCCATCTCCAACATCTATTACAACCCCCTATACACCTCTGGAAGTGGAATTTACTACTCGCGCCCGAGTCTTTGAAATGACGGGCTGTGGAATCGTCTTGCCTCCTTTAATCCCGTTAGATGTGCTTCTGTTTTCCGACGAGGCCTTTGAAGGAGAAAAGTTCGTCACCTTTCGCCATTAGCAAGGTAAGAAGCAGGGCCCTATGATTTCTGCGATGCAAAAAACACGGCACAGAGTTTAACTTGAAGAAATTGTGACAAAAATATATTATTACTACAGTAGAATGTAGTTCTCAAGTAATAACAATAATAAAATTATTTAAAATGTTCACATTTTTCTTCCATGTTTTAACAGTAAAGCTCTGTTATGCTGCACTTTGTTTGCCAAAAAATAAAAGGAAGTGTTACATTTTTGTTTAATAACATTTTGAAAGATTAATTGAATTGTTAATGTTCTATGGTTTCATTTGATATCACGTTTTTCTATATTTTTTTATTAAATTGTAAATCCAGAAAAATTAATACAGACAACCATGAATTTCTGAAATAAATTAATTAATCAATATATATATATATATATATATATATATATATATATATATATATATATATATATATAAATAAAAATATTATTTATTTCATGGGGCCCGATTATTGTAAAAATGTGAATAATAAATTATTGAGGTTTTATGGATTTAACGGATAACAGATAATAAACTTTATAATAAACTTTTTTAAAATTAGAAATAGGCATACATTTTGATTATCAAAATTGTATTAAACTATTAAAATGGAATTAAGAAAAAAGTAATGGAAAATGGAATTTTGGGAAAAAATCAAAACCAGATAAAAATAAACCAGATTTCATGGGGCCCTAAACATTTTAAACTTTGTTAAACTTATTACATTGTTGTTTGTGCAAGTTTTAAAATTAATTTAATACATTTTAATTTATTTATTTAGTCATTTATTAGACGCTTTTATCCAAAGTGACTTACAAATGAGGACAACAGAAGCAATCAATTGTAGTATTAAAACAACTAAAAACAGATCCAAAACTAAAAGCCAAAACTTTATAAATACTACCTATACACATTTTAAAAATAAAGAGATTAAATAAAAATGACAAATGCATACAACAAAATTTAAAAACTTAACATTTAAATGAAAAACAAAAAAATAAAGCTAAAAACAATTCAAAATATTAAAGAACAAAAGGTATAAAAGTATAATAATGATTCTAACATAACACTAAGCCAAACACCAAAAAAACAACTACATATGTGTATGTACAACCACACACACATACATATATACTGTATATGTACATTCACATTTATAAATGCAATAAATATATTATTTCATTTCCATTTAGTTTGTTGAAGTATTAAAATAACTAAATAAAACTAAAAACTTAATAAAAGACCTATACAAACATAATAAATTCAGACATACTGTAACTAAAATTAAAATAAATAACAAATATAAATAATACAAATCAAATGACAGTAGTTTATCAGATGGCCATTTGGGAATGCTAATCATCCGAGGATGGCCACAAGTCTCAACACTTTTGGCAAACCCCATCCAACAGCCTGCAATCTGACTTCAGCAATTTCCAGAGCGTTCCTCAATGAGGCGAAACATCTAATTTGTCTGTCAAGAGAATGTGTGCGGTGGAGAGGGGGAAGCAAAAAAACGAAAGCAGATTTATCCAGGTTTATGACCTCTGCCCTCTGGCTTTGATCCAGCAGAGGTGTGTGTGGGTAATAAAGCTGTGCTCGCATGCACACAGTTAGTCAATAAGAGGTTACTTGTCTCTCTGTGCCTGTCCTCTAATGCACTGGCTGCAGGGGCAAAACAGCAGGCAGGACGCAGGCGGATTACAGCCAGACCTATCCGATGATCTTCAGGCTGTTCTTTAATGCTGCCACCCGCCTGTTAACACACTGCTCGAGCAATGTCTGAGTGGGGTTAAAGCAATATCTCTAGGCCTGTCGAAATAATTAATATATCGACTTATCGCACAATACATGTACATGACCTCAATAATTTTTAGTGATGCAATATATCGCCCATTATATTTACTTAAATTAATGTCACCATGTTTTGTACATTCCACTTGCGCATGTGTCTTTTGCAGCTTCTCGTACATAACGTGGTGTAGTCATGAGGAGATAGTTCAAATTTTAAAAAAGCTTCTACAAACAAAGTTTCATCTGCAGATTTGGTCTTGTTTAGGGATCTGTGTCTTTGTGCATACGGACATCTGACTGCTAAGTAGTGATTGTGTTTTTCAGCAATAGTGTGCACCTTTAATTTACGGAAAAAAGAAGGTCAGGGAAAAATCTGCATACAAGTTCTTTGTGCATTTTTCGTTTTTTTCTACATGTTACTTTTTTTTACTGTTTTCTGCACTTGTTTATTTACTATTTATTCAAGTTTTTTAAGGTATCTAATATTTTGATACTTAATTTCCATAATCTAAATATTCTTAAAAATTAAAAGTTTGTTGTCATTTGGAAGTGTGTAGGCCTTCTTACATTATTATGCTGTTACATTATGATTATATATTCAGTGACATAAAATGGTCTTTAAAAATGACAATAATATCGCTTATCGCAATTATTTCTAGGGCAATATATCGCACAACAAAAAGTTATTGTGACAGGCCTAAATATCTCCTTCCTGACGCACGTCTCCACCGCATTCCACGTGTTAGCTATATGAAAACTCATTTTAGATTTATTTAGTTCACATGATGTGTTTTTCTCCATTTCAGCAACAGAGAGCCTTTATTAATCTGCATCTTGTAGCGGTTAGCCATTGACATCACAAGGGAGGGAAAACGGCCACGGAGCGGCTCGAACATCGATTGCATTGATCTGTACCTCAACATCTTAATGTTTAATCACAAAGCAACCTCCTTTACTTCACTGTCATGTGATCCCATTAAACCCTTTAACCACATCTCTCCCCAGGCGGACCGTGGGGGTCCGTGCTTCATAGGGGCTCCCGGACCGCTCAGACATTTAATCGCAACTGATGACTGCGGAACAGAACTCAAGAGAGGAAATTGATGTAACGAAAGGGTTTTTTGAAGCCATGCTTCAGCGCACCAAATATAGCCTGGCTAGATCCATACGTGCAGCAGAGACGTTGATTTCAACACTGTGCGCATTGCTCACTCCGCGGATATAAAAAGAAAGTCCCCCAGAGTACTGAAACAGTGAGGCAGACAGAAACGAGAGGGCATGGCCGTGAATCTGTCTGTGTGCGCTTTTATTGCTGCGATCTGGAGCATTACTCTCACTTCACAAGAACTAAACTATGTTCAACCTTACCAATCACCTCCAGGACCAACTTTAACACGATACGCGACTAGTTTGAAGATCTGACTGAATTTCTAAGGCTATAATTGACATGTAGGCTAGTACTAGCATACTGTCCAATGCATACTGTTTACATTAACACAGTATAAACCTATGTAGTGAAGATAAGTATTAACACTTTACCTCATCAAAAAATATGTTCAACTCAGCAAGTGGCAATGAGTTAAATCAAATTGCGTTTTTAGATTATATTATATTTTTGTTTGTTTGTTTGTAGGGCACACTTCAGCCAAAAATATTTCTGATTAACCTATTTTATGTAATATTTTATTATCATTAAAAATAATAATAATAATAAACTAAATATTGTAATATATATATATATATACAGTGGGTACGGAAAGTATTAAGACCCCCTTAAATTTTTCACTCTTTGTTATATTGCAGCCATTTGCTAAAATCATTTAAGTTAATTTTTTTTCCTCATTAATGTACACACAGCACCCCATATTGTCTCTCCAGAGATGCTCAATTGGGTTTAAGTCAGGGCTCTGGCTGGGCCATTCAAGAACAGTCACAGAGTTGTTGTGAAGCCACTCCTTCGTTATTTTAGCTCTGTGCTTAGGTCATTGTCTTGTTGGACTATTGTTTGAAAAATCAAGTAATTAAGAAAAATAATATAATGTTTACAGCATAATGGTAAAATTGCAATACTAATATAAATGGTCTTATTTTCTTCGTTAAACCATCAATATTTCATTGTGGCCCTTCAATCTACTTTTTTGTTGACAATAACGGGTTTATAAGTGCTTCTCACTACAAGTATGTGAAGATGCATGTTGCGTCCCAAAAGCAAAATGTCACTCTGGACACTGAAAATAATGGATCAGGAGGTAGGCCTATACACAAATAAAAGAAGAGTTTCACTCTGAAACGTGTCGTATGTATTTATTTAATTAAATCGCAGTGTTCGCTTTTTGATAATCGAACTAAGCCATAACACAATTTCTGTTTTATTTTTATTAATCGTGCAGTTCCACATCTGACTCATTCAAAGTCAGATTGGGCATTGTGGGATGCAGTCTCATGCATTGTGCTCTTATGTATACACCACATTTAATCATATACATTAGGTGATTCATGTAATATAGCACAAAGATATATGCATATTGCAAAAATAGTATGTTATTAAGCCACAGTGAACATAGTTCAACTTAAAAACTAAAAATAAATATGCTAAAATATGAAGAGATTTGCATGTGGAGGAATCACTCTTCCTGGACAGCCTTTTATTCATCATTGTGTGAGGTCTGGATTAAATTACCTGCTCATCCTTTTGTTCGTACAGAAGGGCCTCTGTTGACACATCCCCTACAAAACTGCTGTCTTCACACTCCCACTCTGAGCCAAGGTCAAACACAGTGTTTGCACAAACCAAGGTTAAAAAATAAAGCAATAGGCTTCCCGGTGCAATGACTCTATTTTAAAACACGGCTCCTGTCCTCAAAGACACGGCATGCTAATGGAGTGGCTTACTGTTACAGCTGAGACACGTGCATGGAAGCTACTAATCATTAACAAGTAAATTAAAGTCAGATGAAAAGACTGATACGAGTCACGACTGTCAACTTAGAAATATGACAGGAACATGTGTTAAACTCTGTTTAAATGGCATGAAGAACTGCAGCTATGTACAGTATATACTATACACTATTAATGCATACTAACAGAATGCATTATGCAAAGATAAACACTAGTATGTTACATAACGCTTACTACATTGCACGCATAATTATGCAGTCTTTTTATCATTTTGAAAATAAAAATGCACTGCATTTTTAATCCAATTTTAAGTCTAAACTCAAATGTATTTATTACATTTGCTTATTAACATATTTAAAAGTTTAGACATACATGTATAGATTAGGGCTGTGTGATTTGGGGAAAAATATCAAATTGCGATTTTTTTTGACAGATATTGCGATTGCGATTTGATTTGCGATTTTAAATTTGCAAAGTCAAGCTTCAGCTCAATATTGTCAATAATGTGCAGCACAGTATGGGTATCATTACCCTGCTGAAAAAAACAATAGAAACCATCACAGAAATTCTTATACATTTTTGTTTTGGGCATTATTCCAATAGGAATTACTGTTGTTCTATTGGTTCCCATCTGCCAGATTACATCCCACCAATAGAATCCATCAAATAGACACCATTATAGTTCGCATTAAAACCAAACAAATTCCCATTATAACCTGAAATACATTAAATTTGTTATTGTGTTTTGGGAGGGATTCTATTGTTTTTTTTCTTCAGCAGGCAAGATTATAATTGTATAACTACTTTTACAGAATTAACTTAATTACTGAATTTCACAGAAAATATTTGTTTATTTTTTATAAATAAAGAACTGTATTTCTTAAGTCAATTATTAAAGTATTACATATGTTACATAGGCTGATTTATTCATTTGAAGTATTTGGGATTTTAAGAGCAAGTGGAAAATGTGCTGAATGTTTAATTTCATCCAAGTGAAATTAGCAAGCAGTTAAGACTGAATTTACATTCGTTTTAAAAGCGGAGCCAGGCGTGAGTCGACACAGGTTGCGCACGTGCGTCAAGTCTCATCCATACTGCCAGATGCGCTCATGAAGACTTGCGGTGCGGAGCCGGGTGCGAGTATAAACCAGCATTATGAGACAGGCTGCGTGAGTGCGGCAAGCATGAAGCGTGTCGTCTGTGACGCGGGATTCGCGCCACGTGGGGCAGAGACGAGCGAGTATGAGAAGCATTCACAGACACAGGCTGTGTGTGCGCTCTTCTGAATTGGGAATAGCGAACATGCATCATAAACTTATTCAAATTAATCTGTTGGGTAAATAAAATGTGCAAGATAATGTTCACGTACTAACAAAAACATCTAAGAATGTATCTTTTATTCTCCAGTACTGAAAACAGAACCGATAAGGAAGCTTTTGATATGCGCTGTGACGCAGCTCTCGCAAATTACATTTTTTGTTCGTTGTCTGTCATTACGAAGCTTAAGTTGCATACGGTTTTCTTTAGTTTTAATTTGCCTAACTATCGATCTGACCCAGTCATAATCCCACTCTGTCTCTCTCCTGTCCCGCTTTCCGTATTTTTATTTTTTTTTTAATGGTGGTTGTTTACGCAGTTGGCTAGAGCAGCTGATTGGGGAGAACGGAGGTGTGTTCACTCTTGCCCACGGCAATTAAGACGGCAACTCAAGGCTGGCAGTCATGCATATGCTCTGGAACAGAGTACTATCGCGTCCACATCGCAGGCTTTGCGATTAGGAAATCGCAACGTCTCAAATCATGATTTAGATTCAATTTCGATTAATCGCACAGCCCTAAAATAGATTAGGGATGTAACGGTATGAAAATTTCATATCATGATTATAGTGACCAAAGTTATCACGGTTATCAATATTATCATGGTTTTGTTAAAATTTGATTAAAATGTTCAAAAATAACTAATACACACACTGAAAACATTTCAATGCCTTGCATTCGCTATAACAGTGGGTGGTGGTCATGAAGATGACTTTGCAGCGAATTTCTTCTTGCAAGATCTGCAGTTAGGGTGACCATCCTCGATGAAATTGCCTTCAGGACTCTTGTAAAAGCCAAAATACGACAAGACCACCGATTTGGTCCTCTTAGATGGCTGAAAAATCTCCTGAGCGCTGTCACTGCCTTCCGCCATTTCGTCTCGTGCAAAAAAACAATAACAACAACAACAACATTGCATGCTGCTTCTGCGTCAGACTGATGCTAGCTGGACAGAATTTACCGCAAGTTTTCAAAATCGCAATAATCAAACACGGTTTTGATGATAATTACATTTTAAACGATAATATTAACCGTCAGGGCATTTTATCATGATTTATCGTAAAACCGGTAATCGTTACATCCCTAGTATAGATAGATCGATAGTTCTGATAACATATCAATACTACACTCTAAAAAATGCTGGGTTAAATACAGCAGTTAAATAAAATAGGTACAAACCCAGCAATTGGCTTGTTTTGACCCAGCGGTTGGGTTACTACCCAGAAGGTTGTGTTAAACATTTAACCCAACCGCTGGGTCAAAACAACCCAATTGCTGGGTTTGTCCCTATTTTACCCAGCACTGGGTTGTATTTAACCCAGCATTTTTTAGAGTGTACTATAAAATATGACTACTAAATAGTAATAATGTATTTTTAAAACTTTTTATTTGATAATAACAATATTTTTTTATTATTTGTATTATTACTACTACTACTACTAAATAAAAATATTAAAGAAAATGTAATAAGAAATTATTATTGTAATTGAAATACAAAAGAATAGAGAATAAAAAAACAATATCATAATTTTATTTAACAGTAAAAATGTAAATTTACAGTACTAATATTCATGTCACTATTCCCAAAATTGTTGATTATATATCAATATGACTACAAAATAATGTTTAGTTAGTAATAATAATAATAAGTCAATATTATTACTACTAATTAAAAATATTAAAGAAAATATTACTATTTTGTACTCATAAAATCTTTTATTACAAATACTAATTGCAATCTCTGACTATTGCAAATTCACTGTAAAATACACAAACTAGAATAGAAATAATTATTTTACAATAAAACTGTATATGTACAACACTAATATTTAGCGATGTCTTATTTTCTTCATTGTCAAATGTTAAACCATCGAGCTTTCAAGCTGCTATTGTACGCAAATATTACCTAATACCACAGAAGCGCTGTACAAACTCTGAGCACATTTAATAATATTAAGCTTAGGCCTGTATCCCCGGAGAGAGGCAACACAAAGCCATGACACTCATCTTTAGGACCAGAGCTTTACTTGACACTGCCGAGGCCGGCCTGCCATCAATTATTGACTAACTCCTCATGACAAGAAGTGCTTTTAGTAAACATTTCCTCGACACATAGAGCACATATAAAGACAATGCAAAGTTCTGAGTTAAATATTCATGATGATAAGTAATGATGTTATCATTTCTTTTTAAAACCAAAAGAACACCCGATGCTGTTTGTCCAGAATAGCAGATGGCTTGGGTTCTTATCATAATTAAGTGATCTATCACCGATAGTGTTTTAGAATGACACGACGCATGCAAATTAGGGCCTAAAAAAATAGAAAATCAGCAGAGGGATGTCTGTGGCCATCATTTGACCCTTAAGGACGGGCAGCACAGCATTTGTCGCCTACCTGGTCTGTGACCCGCAAACACACAGTCTGTAGTGCCGAGGTTCTGTGCACAACCTTCACCATCTGTCCATCTCACCTGCTGTGTCGTTACCATCCTAAAACGCCTCCCGCTACACCAACCTGCCTGTAGGTGTGCTGCCAATATGTAAAGCATCTGGGTGGAGCGCTCTATCATGATGCTAATGCAAAAGGTATTGTGATGCGACAGGCAAAACCCCCCTCCCATGCTGCATGGTGTATGTGGAGCAACCAGGTTTCAGCGTAGATCCCTAAAAAGACAGCTCAAACAAGGAAAACAAGCATGCATTTCACACACACACACTGATACTAACATCTCCAGAAGCAGATCCTGTGATCTCTGGTGACAAAATTCAGAGTTTGGTATTCACAACAAATAACTTTACACACCAAAGAGCCACAATGAAGTAATCACTGTGACAGGCAACACTGAAACACTGGCGTCTCAAATGCATTTATCAGTGAAATTCACTTAACAGCATCCAGCTTGATCTAATAACAGCTGTACTATATAACTCCACGCTTTGCACTCCCCAGATCAGACCTGACCACAGTTAAACCCATGTTTGCATTGAGGAAAAACTGAGTGCACCAGCTCAAACCGAGATTCACTGTCTAGCTGTTTATTTCACACATATTTCAGACTATAACAACGTAGCATGAGTGTAAAAGCATGCAGAAGCCAAAAGCAATTCAAAAACCCTGTTTGGGTCGATTTATAGTGTCATTTCTGTCTTTTCACACACATTTTTAAAGACATCCAACCCTGACTGATCACCCAATTCATGCTCTAGTCTAACGTTAGTCTGTCTAGCAGGAGGCATTTCAACTGTACGCTCGTGTGCATGGCTTCATCCTTCCTATACATAATCATTTAAGGGAAACACACATTTATGACAGCTTATTACTAATTTGACAGCTGGGAAAAAATAAATTAAACGCAAAGAAAAACAGGAAACGACTGCACAGGGCCATTCAAATCACCAAGCACGATTGAAAACTAAGCCCTTTGAGTCTTGGATCACACTGAATATCGCTACACACACGTTCACATACAAAAAATCATCTAAATCGCGTAGGAAACCGTAGTAAGATGAAAGAGATGATACAGACAGCTCTAATGATTCGTCCTCACCTTCCACTCCGGCTGCCCGAGGTTGATCTGTTGGCTGGATTTGATTCCGTGTTCGGCTTTGCTTGTGAGAAAATCCTCTCGAAATGTTCAAAAACAAAAGATGAGGACCTATTTCGATCCTCGCTGGGTTGAAGCGGATAAAAACGCAGCCGTTTCTGTCTTTTCTTGGATATCAACGGTTACCTCAGAAATCGGAAGCCGTGAGAGTACGTTAAAAACCGTTAAAACTGGATCATATTACTTGTGGACGTGTCGGATTTCTATTTATATGATCCATGTGATGTGGAATAAAACACCATAAGCGTTCAGTCTCCCAGCATTTGTGTGTTTTAATGAAATGTTTTTGTGTAAATCCAAAGAGTGGCGGCTGCTCTCGCGCTGCTTCTGCTGCTGCTCCTGCGCGCGTGAGTATGTGTGCGCGCGAGTCTGCTCGACTGCATTCCTCCCTCTATTGCACAATGAGTCGCTATAATTTATTCATGAGATCATGGGGATGGAGGTGCTCTGTCGGAAGAAAGAGAGGCAGCTTTTCTCTTTCTTGCTTTCTTTCTTTCTTTCTTTCTCTCTCTCTTTTTTTGTCCCTCACCCCCTCATCGCCCGCCCCAGCTGACTGACTTCCCCTCGAATGCGAGACTCGATTAATGGAGCTTCGAGAGCTCGATCGAACGAGGCTGGGCTGGGCTGGTTGACGATTGTGCTGCGCTCGATGATGCATGAAATACTGTATATGGGGGATTCTTCAATGAAGGGCGCTACATTAACAATGTACTAGGGATATGCCGGTATCAAATTTTCATGTTGCGATTAATTGCTCATGCTTTTATCACGGTAGCGGTATCACGATATTTAAATTTAGTATAACAAAAAGTGGTGCCATAATACAGTATAACACGTTTAATAACACTCATATAACAACAATAACTGAACATTTAAATACAATAAAGCAATACAGAAAAACGTATAAAGTTAAAAGTTTTACACAGATTAAAGTGCAAAAGAACTTTAAAGACCAATAGGTATCACTTTACAATAAGACCTCATTAGTTAACCTTAGTTAATGCGTTAACATTCACAATAAGCAATAGCTACATTTGCTACAGAAGTTATTCATTTTTGTAAAAAAATAAATACAAGTCTTAGTTCATGTTAGCTCATTAAATAACACAGTTGCAACTTACTATTTTAACAACGTGTTATTAAATATTGGAATACCTAAGATTAATGAATGTTCAGACAGATTTTTCATTGGCAGTTTGTGAATCAAAACACAAAATATCTAGGGCATGTTGTAGTCCAGATTAAAATGTAAATTTGGACTACAAATGTAAAGTAGGGAAGTCGTGGCCTAATGGTTAGAGCGTAGGACTCATAACCCAAAGGCTGTGGGTTCGAGTCTCGTACCGGCAGGGATTGTAGGTGGGGGGGAATGAATGTACAGTGCTCTCTTCCACCTTCAATACCATGACTGAGGTGCCCTTGAGCTATGGGTCACCATACTTGGCCACATGTCACTTCACTTTTAAAACTAAATTTTTGCTGACTACTAAAATGTAAAACAAGTTTGAGAATAAATAGTCTATTAAGCCTAAATATTTATGTATTTGGCGCTGTGATGAACATCATAGCAAATACACAAATCTGAATGGCTGTTTAAATCATTTAAACACGTTTCAGAAACAGAAGCTGCTTCCCAAATGACGCACTATACACTATGCACTCATACACTATGTACTCAACCATGTATTGTATGAATTATATAAGGTTATTTTGTCATTCATAAATTACGCCTTCGGTGTGTAATTAAAGGGGTCATATGATGTTGCTAAAAAGAACATTATTTTGTGTATTTGGTGTAATGAAATGTGTTTATGCGGTTCAAGGTTAAAAAAACACATTATTTTCCACATACTGTACATTATTGTTTCTCCTCTATGCCCCGCCTTTCTGAAACGCGTCGATTTTTACAAAGCTCATCGGTCTGAAAAGCGAGGTGTGCTCTGATTGGCCAGCTATCCAGTGCATTGTGATTGGCCGAATACCTCAAGCGTGTGACGGAAATGTTACGCCCCTACCATACTGTGATGCCATGTCCCGGCCGGAGCTACGAGACAAAAACATTAAAAGCCATTATAAACGAGGCATTTGTTGCATCCAGTGGGGACATAATTACGGATTATAATGACTTATATTTCACAACGAAACACAGCGTCACACACGGCGGCCTAGAGTTAGCGGCGACTGGCTAGAGTGAGCGGCAGCGGGCTTGAGAACGGCATGGCGGGCGGGCTTGCGGCAATCACATGTGACGACCCTGGGCTGGACTCCGCTTCGTCCACGGTGAAAGCCGATCCGGCGATCCACAGCGTGAAGTTGATGTATTTCCTCAGCAACCAGCACGGATCAGCTCCAGACATGACGAAGCAGATATCGTCCTCTTTTGGAAGACCAAACAAAGTAGTTTCGCATTCACAACGAAACACACAGAACACAAACACACAGCGTCTTCACGACATGGCGGCAGCGGCAACAACAATACTACAGCGAGAATAAAAGGTCCTAAAGCTAACGCTTCTGGTCTGGCAGCACGTGGGAAAGGAGACCAGAGGACGTTTTTTTTTAATGGATGTCAATGGAGAAGAGGCTTCACTATGCTGAATAAACAGCTTTTTAGAGGAAACGGCTTATCATTTAATGAATCAACAGCCTATCTGCTAACATGTTTTACATTAAACAATACTTTTGGATTTAACTATTTTTTCAGTTTACCACGAAAAAAGTGCCGTTTTATAAGAGAAGTCACTGAATTTTTGCGACAGGTGGGATTCAGTTTACGGCACTTCTCATTCATTCCTATGGTATCCGTAAACGGCGATTGAGTGTCGCACAACACTGACTGAATTTCAATGACGTCAAGGCTGTAATGTGATTGGTTATTAAGGGACATGTGATCCAAGTTAGCCGTTACGCTTTCTCCAATAGTAAGTAATACAGACCCTCTCATCTCCTTATAGTAAGACAATCTCTGCTTTCATCCAGAGCATCTCTCACACGTTCCGCCATGCGCTTCTCATCCGTGCTTGTTAACATCAGAGTGCGCACGCATCTTTCACGCAGCATACAGCAGTGTTGTACATTTTGACCAGTTGATGGGAAAAGTATTCTTAAAATGCATTTAAAATTCAGAATAATTTGTAATACATAATTATTCACGGTATTTAGAAGTGCCCACGATAACAATATCGTGCATATTCATTACTGTGATTTATCATTTAATGAATCAACAGCCTATCTGCTAACATGTTTTACATTAAACAATACTTTTGGATTTAACTATTTTTTCAGTTTACCACGAAAAAAGTGCCGTTTTATAAGAGAAGTCACTGAATTTTTGCGACAGGTGGGATTCAGTTTACGGCACTTCTCATTCATTCCTATGGTATCCGTAAACGGCGATTGAGTGTCGCACAACACTGACTGAATTTCAATGACGTCAAGGCTGTAATGTGATTGGTTATTAAGGGACATGTGATCCAAGTTAGCCGTTACGCTTTCTCCAATAGTAAGTAATACAGACCCTCTCATCTCCTTATAGTAAGACAATCTCTGCTTTCATCCAGAGCATCTCTCACACGTTCCGCCATGCGCTTCTCATCCGTGCTTGTTAACATCAGAGTGCGCACGCATCTTTCACGCAGCATACAGCAGTGTTGTACATTTTGACCAGTTGATGGGAAAAGTATTCTTAAAATGCATTTAAAATTCAGAATAATTTGTAATACATAATTATTCACGGTATTTAGAAGTGCCCACGATAACAATATCGTGCATATTCATTACTGTGATATATGGCATTATATGGCGAATACCGGCACATGTCTACAATGTACTAGCAAATGTAACCTTTCACTTTTAGAAATTGGAAAAAGAGGATAAATGAAACGTTTAAAGCTACTATTTTTAATCATTCTAGATGTTATTTTAGTATTATTACATAAATATACTATTATACTTCTTAATAGATTTTTTCGATTTTAGCTTAAGTTTTAGGAAATTTCTTAGGTCATTTTGTAGTTTTTAAAGTATTTCTCTTTAGCTTTAATTTATTTTATTTCAGTTATGTTTTAATTTTAGTGCTTCAACTTAAACTTCACTTTTAAGTTTAAAGTTTGAGTTTTTTAATCTAATATTTAAATGACAAAAATGTGCTATTTTTAGTTTTACATAACAACGCTGATTCTGTTTTTCTTCTTCATGGGGCATTATTTTTATTAATGTCAAAAAAATCTTACATAATGTATCACAGCAATAATAAAGAAGCACCAAAATGTCTCTCACACAGAGTAGTGTAATTTTTTTTAAAGAATTACATTTGTGTAGTGATTTAAAAAACAATGTTTTGACTTTTTTTTTTGTTAAAAAAAAATAGAGACCAGATTCCAGTTATGATAGATAAACTCTGTGCTTATGACATGAGACATGGCCGCCATTGTGGCTCTGTGGGATCATACTGTTATGTTAATGAAAGGAATTTTTAGGGAGGGTGAGAGACACTTGAGCCAAAATGGCACACTGTTGCTGCATTATATAAATGTTCAGTCATGGAGCATTTGGCAGGCAGCCTGTGTTAATGGTGTTATTTCACTGACAAGCCACTGCCATTTCACACCTGATGGATTCAGAAAATTTGGGGATTTTTATATATTTTTTACATGATTAAAAATGATTACTCTGTATACGTAGATAATTGTGTAATTAACACTAATGTTCAAAAGTTTGAGGTCAGTAAGTTTTTAATTTTTATTTATCAATGAATCCTGAAAAAATGCATCACAGTTTCCACACAAATATGAAGTGGCACAACATTTTTCAACACTGATGATAATAGTATGAAATATTTCTTGAGCAGCAAATCAGCATATATTAGAATGATTTCTGAAGGATCATGTGACGCTGAAGACTGATATTGAAAATTCAGCTTTGCATCACAGAAATTAATTACATTTTAAAATATATTCAAATAGAAAACAGTTATTTTAAATTGTATAATAATAATTTACAATATCACTGTTTTTACTGTATTTTTAATTAAATGAATGCAGCCGTGATTAAAAATAAAACACTTAAAAGAACACATACTGACCTCAAATTATTATCAAATGATATCCCAGATTAATTATTTAGCACAATTATTTAAATTGAAGTTGGCCTCATTCATGAAACAAAAGCAGAACGAATGTAAAATCAATTGTGTAAAAAAAAAAAATGTTACATTTCATGTAAATTGTTGTATTAGATGTCTAAACCGTTTAAACAGAAATTCCTTCCACATTTCATGAATGAGGCTCAATGTGTTCAGGGACATGTTTTTCACACGGGCAAGTAGCCAAAGTGTTTTTAAATCATGAATTCGAAGAGCAGTGGTGTGCGCTGTCCTCTAAAAAGCAGCAGGCAGTGAAAGGACTGGTTCAGACTGCTGCAAACCTCACAATAGAGAGGTCAGAGAAGGGCGAACTCAACTTCTCTCAACCCTTCGTATACTTAGATATCAACTGCACTCTCTCAGTTTATTTCATTATTGATCCCATTACATTGTTTTCTCTGGAATAAGATGCACGGTGAATCGTTCAAACCAGGAATGTGAATTAAACAGTCAGTTTTGGTGACTGAGAGCTGCTTCAGATCCAGCAGTAGTTTAGCTGTGAAACAGATGTATGGCAATCTGGCAGCAGTCAGCGGCGCTGCGTTTGGCAGAGACGGTGTCATGTTAAGGTTTGAATTCAGCTTCTGGGCACGAGGTGACAGACAGGCGGTGTTCATCAGCTTGATCTTTCATCTGCTTTCCTGGCTTTCTCTCGCCCCTGCATTTGTATGTTTGTGATTTGTTCTGATGCTCTTTTGCCTCTGCGATGTTATCGCGGAAAGAGGCAGCACTCACGTCGTCCATTTTGTTAGTTTATCAAGCATTCGCTTTCACGCAGTGACATAATTGTTATTCCTCTCTCATTCCTGTCCTGTTAAGATCTCACAGGGCACTGCGAGAAAAACGGGAAGAGAACTGCCCTTAAAACATTGAGTCAATAAAACAGGCACTTTACTACATCGTGAGGGGATCGGGTCTTGCGATGTTTGTGCAGCAGAGGGGTGAGAATTACACGAAATGTCTACAGATATCAAACTCTCTTAATATTTTCACCACGCCTCACCAACACCTCTGTGAATAGAGGCCTACATGGTTTTAAAATGCAAAGGTTGGTAGAGAAATCAGTGTGGAGGCGTAAAGAGCTCCTGTTTGGTTTCTACTCACCCCTCTTTGAGAATGGTACGCGCCACGCCAATGGCAAGAACATATCATGGGAATTATCCAGTAGAGAGAATGAAGGGAGGGTGGGGGAGAGCGAGAACGCCGGGGCTAGACTGGAGCTGCTGAGGAAAGAACAATAGATCTGCAGTCTTGATGAGCATGACTGAACGTTAGTCTGGAGGTTTGGGGCCAAACGAAGAGCTGTAGGGAAACAGTACAGAATATTCTTTGTCAGAGGTAGAAAGGACAAAGACTGTCAGCTGAGCAGGTAACAAAGAGACAGACACCAATACTGTGAAAAACACATTATTTCTAATCATTCGTTATGCTAGAATGCTTAAAATAAGTTGTTGTTTTTTTGCATGCCATAGAAGACCAGTTTTGGTTCCCTAAAAACCTTTCAATTAACAGTTCTTAAAAGAACTATTATAGTGTGAAAAACATGTTATATAATCTAAAGAATCTTTTTTTCCCCCACTATAAAGAACCCTTTGTTCAGTGGAAGGATTCCATGGATGTTAATGCCTAAAGAATTTATTTCATCTATAAATTACAATTCTGTCATTTAGCATCAATTGTTCAGTGTGATCATGCTCGAAAAAGCACTGCAGAAATAGTCCATACAACTTGCACACTATATAATTTCTTTTATTTGTACGACGAACGGACTGTCAAATCTCAATTTCCATCTCATTACAGCCAACACTCTTAAAATAAAGGTTGCAAAAGGGAAAGAATCATTTTGGGTTCCCAAAAGAACCTTTCAAGGAACAATGTTTTAAAGAACAATTTTTTCCAAAGATGCGGTGACATTTAATGTTGTTCGGCGAATTTTCACTTGCAAAATCCAGTAATTTTAACAGGAAATCACGCGATCTGGAATTTCGCAGGTGGTCATGCAGAAAGCAGCTTGGTTTGGAAGTGACTTCCTCTTGATACATTGATACAACACTTTAATGTCAATATACAATGGACCTTTTTTTTGCCTGCAAATTTTTGCTCATGTGAACCTTTAGTGTTAAGAACATTTTCGTAATCTTTCCACTCTTAAAAATAAAGGTTCTTTATTGGCTCTTATGGGTTCCTCGAAGGTACGAAGGTTTAAAATTCATGGAAACTTTCCATTGCACAAAAGGTTCTTTATACTGGGGAAAAAAACATCTTTAGTTTATAAAAAAATCTTTTACATGAAGAAAAAATGGTGGGGGTGGGGGTGAGAGTGAAATTAGACAAACTTTGGGGGGCGCATGTCCTAAAAGGTTGAAAACCCCTGGAGTAGACTACAATGCCGGCTGTTCTGACTCACAGACTGTAAGTACGTTTTTTATATTTAAAGAATTTGCCACTGACGATTGAAACCCGAGTTTTGAGCAGTGTAGAGTAGCGCTTGTTGTTCATCATTTCTCCGATCACAAATGCAGACATGGTTTTATGTTTACGCGGCGCGATGCAACGCAACACCTAAAAAGACCGTATAAGTCATTATAATCCATAATTATGTCCCCACTGGATGCAACAAATGCCTCGTTTAAAATGGTTTTTAATGTTTTTGTCTCGTCGCTCTGGCTGGACACAGCATCAACAGTATGGTGAGGGGCGTAACATTTCCGTCACACTCTTGAGGTATTCGGCCAATCACAACACACTGGATAGCTGGCCAATCACAGCACACCTCGCTTTTCAGACCGATGAGCTTTGTAAAAATCGATGCATTTCAGAAAGACGGGGAATAAAGGAGAAACAATAATGTACAGTATGTGGAAAATAATGTGTTTTTTGAACCTTAAACCGCATAAACACATTTCATTACACCAAATACACAAAATAATGTTCTTTTTAGAAACATCATATGACCCCTTTAATTGTCCAGGTTTCCATACCATTTTCGATGTTCAAAGCTCAGAAACCTGCGCAAAACCCCGAGTCTTTATTAGTTTGTGTGTGCGTCAATCTGAAGGGCCTGCATCACTGCATGCGGCCAGTGCAGTGAGAGAGGGGGGGTAAATCAGACTTATGCTCAGCAGCTCCCTGTTGCCCTGGAAACAGGTGCTGAGATTCTTTTGCCTTTTTTCATCTTTCTCCTAGCTATCGATGTCAATGCCACCTCCCACAGGCTCCCATCCCCCACGACCTGCTGCATCCCCCTCCCTCTCCCCATCTACTGCAGTCATTTAACAATGTCGCAGGCTAGAACAACCAACCAACCAACCCCCCCTCGATCCGCGCACCACATCGCCCACTGTTTGAGGGTCAAACAGCACTCGGCTATTGATCCTCATGAGCGCTGTCAAACTGACCCCGGCTAATAATCTCAGTGCACGGCAGATTGCGAGCTAGAATGCCGCTCTGCCAGCTCTGTCCGTCTTTGTGCTCCCATTGGGTGAGCAAAAAGGACAGACAAAGAGTAATCTGACTGCTGAAAAAGACGTCCCCCTCCCGTTCACGCAGCGCGGCTGACAAATCCACAACCTGGTACGACCATACGCAGCGTTTGGGATGCAGCTGTGTTTAAAGCGAGATAATTAATGTCTAGGCTCTATGTGACGCGCGCGCATCCAGGTCCAGTTCAATTCCGTTTTCTGGCCTTTTTAAGTCAACATTGTTGTGCGCTGCATTCCATTGCAGTGACTTCAGTGACTTCTGCCTGGCATGAAGAGGAACATTCCTGGGAAGTGGCTGACCGACAATAACAGTCGGCAGCAAAAAGGGGGCAGGAGCGGTTTGAAAGAGCTGTTCATTCCAGCCTTGTTCTCCGAAACACCAGCAACAAGAAGCTTTACCTCGCCTGCTGCATTTGCATCATCTGGAACAGCCCTGCTTAGCTGCTCACCGAGTCTGTTCAGGGCGCATAAAAGAATCCGAAATGCATATCATAAACTGCAACTAACCGTACAATCGGGCATAATTAAGACAAAAAGGCTCATCAACTTTTAAAAAGGAGGAGAAAGCAAGAACTGATCAAATGTCTACACTGAATGCAATGCAACTCTGGCTTCGGAGAACAGCGTCTGCCAAATGCATAACGTGTCATTATAAATGTGTTTTAGCATTAATTGTGTCATATAGGAAATATGGTTAATAGGAAAATAACATAAGAATTGTCTTTTGCTGTTGTTTGTGCAGTCAGTTTTCTTACTCAACCTATCATGTTCATTTGGAGTATTTTTCTAATAAAGATTTTTTTAAGTATTTTAATAATTTTATAATTGTAAATACATGTTAAAAAGTTTGGGGCTGGTAGGACGTCTTAATTTTTTGGAAAAAAATAAAAGTCTTATGCTCACCAAGGCTGCATAGATTGAATAAAAACACAGTTAAAGAGTAATATTGTGAATGTGAAATATTAAATTGACTTCATCAGGAAGCACTCACGTCTGTGCTGGAACACTTCACATATACACATTTATAATCTTTTATTATTGTTTTTTAAATGTGTTTTCACATTTAATTTGAAACCGTTACTGCTAACCTTTCAAAAACAAATCATAGTTTTCCACCTCACCGCATTATTTCATATGTATATATATAATTTTATTATCATTTTAAACATATATACAGCATGCACACATGCACTAAATGTTTTTTCTTTTTTAAATACTGATTTTATGCTGTGTATATATATATAACTCTTAAAATAAAATTATATATATATATATATATAAATAATACATTTATACGGAACGATATTCCGGACAATTTTCATACATTTATATAACATATTATGTAATATTTTGTATTTTATTGTATTTTAAAATGGAATTTATTTTTGTGATGGCAAAACTGAATTTTCATTAAGAAACATTTCCTATTAAAAACTGATCCCTTCAGTAAGATTTGTTATATGCATATATGTATGTATATATATATATATATATATATATATATATGTGTGTGTGTGTGTGTGTGTGTGTGGATAGATAGATATATAAACATTGTCTATATTTTTTATATTGTATTTACTATATTGTAGGTTTTTCTTTTTATAATATATTTATTTCTTTTATATATTGTCCTTTTTTTCTATTTTTATGATAAAAACAGACCGAAACAAGAAAATGGACGTTCTTTGAAAGACTCTACACCTGTTGTCGAACCTCCTCGCACACTATTTGTTGTTACGAGGCGAGTCATCAAACTAGTTGTCATATTAGAAATGTAGAGTCACCTAAGGCGCCGTGTGTTGTATAAAGCTGCTGGATCATATGCAGTTCCATAACTCAGACAGACATTAACAGCCACATCAGAGGCAGAGGCAGCGATTGAAGAGGACATTCTGTCTGTCTCAATCATCCTAGAGCCCTCCTAATTGGATGAAAACAGAGAAAGCTTGAAGAAAGTGTGTCATCCAAGATATATGAGCTCTCAAAAAGAGGTATCTGTGATTTATGCTTGCATATTGATTATATTTTAGGTTTGCCATTGTTAAGGATATATAATGACTGTAATATTATAAACCTGATTCAACACTGAATCAATGTATTCAGTATTTTGCTGTTGAGTTTGGGCTTGTAGGGCCAGTGGAGGTAGCAGAGATAATGAGATTGCAGCTCAGGACAGCAGGCCAATCATGTGATGGGTCAGACAGCAGAGGGTGCAGGAGAAGAAAAAAACCCTCAGGAAAGGACCAACCATCTGAATCAAACAGGGAGAGCTTTTCACATTTAAAGAGAGCTGTTGTTCCTCTTGCCTGAGGTGAATCTCCGTCCATGGCGTCCCGCTGAGGGTTTCAGGCACCAGTGAGCACAGGTTTGTTATGCAGACCTAACTGAGACACAATGGCCAGTGGTTAGTAACTGCAGTTTTAAGAACAACACTAAAGAAAAATACAGTTTCAGGAAAAAAGGTACAAAAGTTGTCACTGGGGTGGTACCCATTCAAAAGGTACTTATATGTACCATTTAGGAACTAATATGTACACTTAAGGTACCAATATGCACCTTTAAGATTCTAATATGCATCATTTAGGAGTTAATAAGGCACAACAGTGTACCCTTTCGAAGGGTACCGTCCCAGTTACAGCCTTTGTACCTTTTTTCCTGACAGCGTAGCTAGAAATAGCTCGGTTTTAATATTTTTTATTTCAAATTAAGGTACATTTCAACGTGACATTCACATAAAGCGAAATTAATTTCAGCGTGAATAAAACAAGTTTATAAAAGTAATGAATGGTTATAATAATTGGAGTGTGGCGCCATCTTTTGGTTAACGTGACGAATGCCACCAGAACAAGGCACCGACCATTGATTGGCAGGTTTGACAAATCTGGGAGTATAAAAAAAGTGAGTAGATATCATTTCATATCACCTTTTTTTCCCTCCCAGTTCTGCTTCACTTCAGTTATGGTAGCTACTTTTAAAAACAATGTTTTTTAAAGACTACACACAATTCACAGAATCAAAAGTGAAAGAGCGCCATACACTACAGTATAAATTAAAGCACTACATAGTGTATAGTAATTTTAATTGAAAGGAAATGCATGGCCTATTTCAGCATCCTTTTTTTCAATATACGAGTTTGATTTACACGACACACTTTTTTATTTGTATTTTCTTTCTTTCTCCTACTTCAATTGAATTTTGTTTAATTACCCTAAAATTTGACCATGGCAATCATAGTTTTCAGTGTTGGGGGGTAATCTATTACAAGTAACGCAAGTTACGTAATAAGATTACTTTTTTCAAGTAACTAGTAAAGTAAAGCATTACTTTTTAATTGGTAACACTTTACTTGAAGGGGTGTGCATAAGACTATGGAGTAACGCATTACTTTTAAAAGTAACTTTCCCCAACACTGATAGTTTTTGCCAAAACAAAAATCACTTTCAGTATCATTTTAGCCAATAAGCAAAATATGTTTATGAATGTCTGCTAAATTATTTAAAGCAAAGGTAATTTCGCACTGCTCAAAGTTCGTCTCTTGAAACGCAATCTCATATTTGATCAACGTATCGCCTGAAACAGTAGCAAAGTCTTGTGCTCCAGCTGTTCGCAGGAGAATATTTGTGTTCTAACTTTGAAGCGAACTTTCAACGTTATTGCAACCTTCGAACCCCGTTAAAACATACAGTATGTAAACTTTCACAAATAAAAATGAAGCCTTTTGTCTTTTTTGTTTTATATTCTAATCTATATGATTTGTGTTCTTTATTCTCCTGAGACTCGGCCATAAGAGGTAATGTCCTGACATTATATTTTTATACATATCTTTGAGATATTATAAGTCAGTTTTATTTCTCAAAGTTGGCCTACTGTAAAGAGTAACCTACATTCAGAGATTTTTAGTTTGGAGGTTTAACCATGACAGCTCCCTTCCTTGGTCTTTAAACATGATTGTCATGAATGAATGAATTCAACATTCTTATGGGGATTTGATCATATTTTGTAATGAAAAAGTAAAGTAAAATAGTGTATGAAATCATTTTCTAATATCTTGCATACCATAGTTGAGAATCTTTGTACAAAGTTTGGTTCACGTGGAAGTTTGCTAGAGCAGTCAAAGAACCGAAAGCTCCATTAAATGCAGACACTGTAAAAAAAAAAAAATCAAAACAATTTCTAAACATCTTTTACCAAAATGATCCTCATATTCGTTTTACAGAGGACAAGTTACAAAAAAGTAGCCTGAAACCTAAAAATTGACTGGTATATTGAATATAAATTTGAATGAAAAAATGTTTTAATATTGTTTTTATTTTATAGTCCTGGTATAGCTCACCAGAGGAAATAACTCTATTGGGGATGTTCAGGTACTCTAACAATGACAATTAATTTGACACAAGCTCAGGTGTGTTTATCATAATGTTATGTCTTTTCTGCAATAATGGCACACAATTCCACCAACAAGGACAAATGGACATTTGATGCACTTTAATTATTACGGTTGGGTTAGTGAATCACTCTATATCAGAGAACAGGTAAACGTTAAAGTGAAAATACGTATTGATGACAGATTTGTGTAATTGCTCTTCAGCACTTAAAATAATCTCCATTCGCTGATCCCAAAGATGGCCAAACTAGCTCTTGATTTACCTGATCTCATTAAACAGGTATGTTACAGGTTCCTGCATTGTGTTAATTAATTAATTTGTTAAGTTTTGTTAAGTCTGGTCTACTGTATAATATTGGCTATGATTTTGGCCATGCTGTCTTTTGTTGCAGGGAAAAATCATCAGTCTTTGAGAAGTTTCTTTAAAAATGTTTGATGTGCAACCTAAATCTCATTATGTAACATTCTTTTCACACTAATATTTTATGAAAATGACCTCCTCCATCTAAATAATAAGCACAAATTCCATCATTTCTGTGGCAAAACATTGGTGACAGTTTTTTCAATAGCATTTAAATTTGAAGTGTGAATATATCTGTCAGAATTAATGCAAATGTTAGGTAAACACTGTAAATCATGTCAATGTTATATTTACATTCATGCACTGGGCAGATGCTTTTATCCAAAGTGACTTACATTGCATGCACATTTTATTTTCCCTGGGATTGACTTAGAGTCTGTCTTGGCTTTTACACAAGATCTCCTCAGGTTCATCTTGTACAATCTGACAAGCAACAATCATGCAAGACAAAAACTAAATTAACAATCACACAGTGTGCACCATTTGTCAGGCCAAAATAATGTCCCACTGGATGGAAGAAAAGAAATATACTTAGGCTGAATTAATTGCATTGCTTTGCTTATATACATTGTTTTTTTAATGCACTAGCCTTATATGCTAGTTCATTTTCCCCTATAGAGTTTTAGACATAGATTCTTCATAGAAATAGATCTTCAGCAACAATGTTTAAAGGGGTCATATGATGCTTTTTTAAAGGGGTCATATGATGCGATTTCAAGTTTTCCTTTCTCTTTGGCGTGTTACAAGCTGATTGTGCATAGATATTGAGATGTTAAGTGCAGTGCTATATTAGCTTAATTAAAACAAATATTAAATTTAATGGCCAAATTCCCAGAAAAGAAGTACGCTACCTGAAGGGAGATCCACCAGTTTGGTTCAGGATTTCTGAAGTAAGGAATTTCTGAAATTACTTCTGGAACTGATGCTACTAAAAAAATAGTCTGTTCAGTACTGCTTTGCAAATACACAGTATTAATATAGTTTTTTGTTTTAGATCAACATTCAGTCCAAAGATGAACTAAAACCACAGTGGTAACATTAATATGAAGCATTATTTGATCATTTCTTCTCTCAACAGATAAACTGTACAAATGGCTGAAGAAGTTCTGTGGACATCACTTGCCAATAGACCTGTACAAATACATCAGAGAGAAGATTGGGCATTAGCTTATTGTAAATCTGTCTGGGTACTACAATCTCATTTCAGAGAAAAGTAGTCAAAAACAGTTCAACAGTATTAAACATGTGAAGCATAACTCTGAAGAATAAGAATAATTAAGTAACTAATACAAAACTGCTGTTTAAATTGTATTTCTTTTTGGACCACAGAGGTGTCATAGAAATATATTTACGTAATCAAAATGCTTTACAGCTTTTCAAGATTCATACGATATGTATATATTCTGAATCTGATCAGTATAATGATAATCATGATAAAGGACACGTATGGCTTCTTCAAAACAAAATAAACTTTATTGTTAAATTTGTAGTTTTCTTGCTTTAAGTTTTAAACAGACACCCTTTCCTGTACCTTTCCATTCTCATCCATGGTATAGACTTTCCAAGGTCTAGCAATTTAGCACTTTAAGTTTCAATGTTTTGTTTCTGTACCTCATAAATGCCACTTTGCTTGGGCATATATATATATACACACCACCACGAGACATGGCCACTGTCTGTATATGAAAACAGAGATTTAAACATTCAGAATGCATCATTTAAGTGCGTATCACAAGTGTTTACTAGTATTAGTGGTTTGTTCAAATCACAAACCTTAAAGGGATAGTTCACCCAAAAATGAAAATTCTGTCATCATTTACTCACCCTCGTGTTGTTACAAACCTGTATGAGTTGCTTTCTTATGTTGAACACAAAAGAAGATATTTTGAAGATTGCTGGTTATCAAACAGTTGGTGGTTGCCATTGACTTCCATAGTAGGAAAAAAAATTACTATGGAAGTCAATGGCAACCACCAACTGTAACAATCTTCAAAATATCTTCTTTTGTGTTCAACATAAGAAAGCAACTCGTACAGGTTTGGAATGACATGAAGGTGAGTAAATGATGACATAATTTTCATTTTTGGGTGAACTATCCCTTTAATGATGAGAAATACTGTCAGCAACTATGATTTAGCAAACACCGTCCACAACTAAAGCATATTGGAGTGTGGCGCCATCTAGTGTTTAAAGAGACGAACGACAACAGTCATGTGACGAAAGGTGAGCGATTAATAAAGCGGTTTTGACCAGGAAACACTATGACAGAATTGATTAAATGTCAGCTTTAGCAATAAATGCTTGTGGTGTTTCCGTATCCCGTCATCGCTCATATGCTGCAGTTCTCAGGAACTGCCACAGCTCAAGGTTTCATTCTCGCGCGTTTACTTTCGTTCTAGTCACACAAGCGACCGCAAGCTTTCACAGACACTGGACGCCAACTGCACGCGAACAAGTGAGTAGATGTCATTTACAAGTTCCTGCACGTTCTGTTTTACACACCAATTGTAAAACCTCGCGAAAGTTGCATGTGGTCCGTATAAAAAACATCGCGTTTGATTGTAACGTTACACATAGTTCGTAAAATCGAAAGCGAAAGAGCACCAAACACTACAGGACAAATATTAAACCACTACATATTGTATATAATTATTAAATCAAAATAAAATAGAGGAGAGAGACCATTTTAACATTTTCCGCTTCCGACAATGTACATGTAACTCTGAGTACACAGACTTTTGTTTACTACGTACTAATGTTTTGACCACCTACTACCCTTATAAATACGCGTTTCCTGTCTTTTTCGTACTCTAGTGAGTTCTTGGGTACCCAGAAAGTTGGAATAAGAAAGTGTTCACACTGTAAACACGCCCTTCAGGCAGTAAGTTAGTGTGTTTAGGCACCAGGCAAACCACGCAGTTGCCCTAAAGGGGGCCCTAAACACGCCCTTTCCTTCAGGTAGATCCAAAACGGGTCAAACATAGAAAAATGAAGATCCGCACATATCAAGATATAGGCCAAAAAGCTGATTTGTCTTGTTTTGTATATTCTGATGCTTTTGCTTTATTTTGGCCTTAGATGTCACAGCAAGACAGCACTCAAGTGAAGGGATGCTTAAATCAGACAAATAACAGTGGAAACACTGGTGATCAGTCATCAAGAGGAGAACCCAAAAACCAGCACTCATCCACTGATTCTGCAGGCAAAGGGGCCACAAGCCAGCCCACATCTACTGAGAATGAAAGGGAAGAAAAAACGTGCCTGTCTAATGAGAGCGCAGAGAAAATGGCCAAAAAAGCCAAATCTGATGAGTTCCAAAACCCCAAGCCAACCCATAGTGCATCTGGAGAAAGCAGCTCAAACCGGCCCTCTCAAGGTGCACCCATGGACACTTCAGATCCATTCTCAGATGCTTCGGGAACAAGACCACAGCTTGGGATACAGCTGGGTCCCACATATCCCATTGAGAACCTCAAAACAATGCAAAACTTCTCCACAGAGTTTGACAAGAAACCGATTGGACACATAATAATGATAGATGTAAGAATCGAATTTCATTCTCAGTTCTTGTATTATATAATCTTACTTTATAAAGTGGGCTATGAATATGAATTTGATCATAATTCATGTTACTGGCTTGTCTGAGCAGATGACATGTTTCCAAAGAGGCGTGATTGTCCCTTTTCAAAGAACTCATGTTTGGGATTCCAAAAATGTGAAGTTACCACATCTGTATGTAAGTATGAGCATCCAGAATGCCATTGGAACAAATCTCTCTCTCTAAAGATCATTATATTCAGTATAATTATTATTCCCCATAGCCTCTGTCCCACAACAAGTCCCATGCACCACCCTCTCGCTGGGAAGCCACCTGTCATGCTCTGCGCAAGCTCACCAAAGGCAGTAACTCTATTGGGGATGCTGAGGTACTGTAACACTAATCAATGACAAATACTTTTACACTAGCTAAAGTGTGTTTATCATGTGACCTGTTATCCGTTTTTGTCTATTTGTAGACCGCAATAATGTCTTACAATTCCACCAACAAGGGAAAATGGACATTTGATGCGCTTTATCTTTATGGTCAGGTTAGTGAATCATTCTCTGTATCAGAGGACAGGTAAATGTTAATTTGAAAATACACAGACTAATTTTTGTAATTGCTCTACAGCGCTTACACACAGTTGACAATAATCTCCATTTGCTGATCCCAAAGATGGCCAAACTAGCTCTTGAGTTACCTGATCTCATTAAACAGGTACTGTATGGGTTCATATTGTACAATCTGACAAGCAACAACCATACAATAAAAATGATATACTTACAATGTCTGTACTCTCTGATTCCAGCCCATCCCTCTCCTGCGACAGCAACAAAACCAGGCCATAACAATGTCTCAGCAGCAGATTTCCAGTTTGTTAGCAAATGCCTTCTTCTGCACCTTCCCTCACAGGAACGACACTAAACCTGGTTCAGAATACTCCAACTTCCCCACCATCAACTTCAGCAGGTGATGCTCTGATCACATTACACTGAATGTTTCATTCTGATCTGAAAATACTGGTGTCATATCTGTTTGTTTTATAATATACATATATATTTTTTTGCCATAGCCTATTTGCTAATGAGAAAGACCCAGCAAAATTATCCCAGAAAGCAGAGAAACTGAGGGCCATATTCCATTACTTCAACACAGTGACAAATGAAAATCATGATCAAGATCCAGGTATTTTTGAAGGAAGTCTCTGATGCTCACCCAAGACTGCACTTATTTGATAAAAAATACAGTAAAAGCAGTCATTTTGTTGAATATTATTATAATTTAAAATAACTTTTTACTGATGTAATATATTTTAAAATGTAATTTATTCCTGTGATGCAAGGCTTAATTTTCAGCATCATTACTCCAGCCTTCAGTGTCACATGATCCTTCAGAAACCATTATAATATGCTGATTTGATGCTCAAGAAACATTTTCTTATAGTTATCAGTATTGATAAGAGATGAAATATGTTCGTAGAAACTGGGATACTTTTTTTTTTTATACCAGGTTTATATGATTAATATACATTTCAAAAGAACAGCATTTATTTGAAATAGAAATCTATTGTAACATCATGAATGTCTTCACTGTCACATCCTTGCAACTTTTGAACGGGAGTTTATATGTCAGTGATGCATGCAAATATTTCAAAGGATGAGCAAGGAATTTATTTTCATTTCAGTGTAAGAAAATGTAATTTCGTTGAACTTCTTTAACAGCATCAAAACCAGATGGACTGGTTAGTTTTGAAAGGATTAGCATTCCACCCTCACAGCTCCCTGACTGGAATAAGTAAGTTGCACTAGTAATACAGTAAATAGACTAAAGCGTGTTGACATGCCTCGTACTGATCGTGTTGGACTTTAGACAGAAGATGCCCCTGAGGAACCTTCACATCTCTTCAGAAGGATCCATTGAGAAAGAGGGTACAGGCATGCTGCAGGTCAGTTTCATCTAAACATCAGTTTTGTACCTGTTCTTCAGATAAGTTTCATCTACATCATGTTGTTCTGGACAGGTGGACTTTGCCAGCAAATATATTGGTGGAGGAGTGCTGAAGTCAGGACTGGTTCAGGAGGAGATCCTCTTCCTCATGAGTCCAGAGCTCATCGTGGCCAAACTCTTCACGGAGAAACTGGCTGATAACGAGTGCCTCAAGATCACAGGTACTGCTGGGACATTTAGCACAAAGTTATCTTAAGGCTGTAATACACTGCACAAGATTTAAAACACTATCATCATCATATACTTGCCGACTTTTCTTAAAATCATACAATGAACAACTGAAGATCACACACGCCAGGGCCCATATTCAAGAAAATTCGTAGTGCAAAGAGTGTCACGTACTTTCCTATATATATATATATATATATATATATATATATATATACAATTGACCAAATACTTATTTTCCACCATAATTTGCAAATAAATTCTTTAAAAATCCTACAATGTGATTTTCTGGATTTATTTTTCTCATTTTGTCTCTCATAGTTGAGGTATACCTATGATGAAAATTACAGGCCTCTCATCTTTTTAAGTGGGAGAACTTGCACAATTGGTGGCTGACTAAATACTTTTTTTCCCCACTGTATATATATACATACATACATATATGGGTAGATTACTTTCAAAGTGTAGTCCGTTACCGATTCCAAATTACATGACAAAAATTGTAGTTAGTAGTGTAATCCACTACATTACTCATTTTAGGTAATGTAATCGGACTACTTTTAAAATTTTTTGACCTAACTCCTATTTAAGTCAATGTGATAAACTCGTAAATGTATCACATTGATTTAAATAGGATAATCTTGTACCATCTTGATATAAAAAATAAAAAGAAAATATATTCCATTTATTGTTATTAAGAACATGAAGTGCATTAAACATTACATCAAGGTTTCCAAAACTAGGGTTTGTAAAGGAACTGCAAAGGTTTGTGAATTTAATGAAAAGCTAATAATTAATTAAATAAAAATAAAAAAATAAAATAAAATCAATCAAAATAAAATACATACTAAAAAAATTTAAATTATATTGGTGCCGATAGCCTCGTGGGTGGCACGTCGACATGTAGCGTCTCGGGGGTACTTCAAGTAAATATAATAGGTGAAACGGGTTCAGATCGGATGAGATGTTAAACCGAGGTCCTGACTCTGTGGTCATTAAAAATCCCAGGATGTCCTTAGAAAAAGAGTATGGGTGTAACCCTGGCATCCTGGCCAAATTCGCCCATTGGACTCTGACCATCATGGCCTCCTAACAATCCCCATATCTGCTGATTGGCTTCATCACTCTGTCTCCTCTCCACCAATAAGCTGGTGTGTGGTGGGCGTTCTGGCGCACTCTGGCTGCCGTCGCATCATCCAGGTGGATGCTGCACACGGGTGGTGGTTGAGGAGATTCCCCCTTTCTATGTAAAGCGCTTTGAGTGCCCAGAAAAGCGCTATATAAATGTAAGGAATTATTATTATTATTAGATGGCAAAACAAGTTTGACAAAAGCCTTCCAAAGACATAGTAATGCTTAAATAACCTGTGATAATCCAAATAAAAATGTATATTGAAATACTTCTTAAACCTGAAATTATTTTTGTGAATCCAGTGGTCAAATGTTGTGTAGCCACCTGACTAATGACTGATCTCTGTGTGAATGTCCACAAAACTACTAGACTTTCTGACTGTATATAAGTGGTAGGCTATTTTAGAAGGGAACATTTAAAAGATGAAAAAGTGGAATTTCAATCAATAAAATATTACTATTGTGTGAATAATATGTAATCAATAAAAAAGTAACTGTAGTTTGCTTACAAGCATTTTAAAATGTAATTTAATCTAATTACAAGTAATACATTTTTGGAATCTGATTATGTAATCCAGATTACATGTAATCCGTTACTACCCAGCTCACTCTCTCTCTATATGTGTGTGTGTGTGTGTGTGTGTGTGTGTGAGAAAGAGAGTAGGGTAAAATAGGAAGAAATATACCCTATTTAAAACACCTTTTTTTTTTTTTTTGGACAACCAATCATAGTCTTCAATCGAATTTGTCTTACCTAGCAACGGGGTCAGCCCTGTCTCCTCACTAGGCAGAACATTTTTGTCTTTTCCTTGTTCAGAGTTGCTCTCAGATTGGTCCTGAATCACTTTTTTTAAAGATTTATTTTTGGTGTTTTGCCTTTATTATGATACGACAGTGGAGAGCAGACAGGAAACGAAGTGGGAGAGAGAGGGGGGGGGTGAGATTGGGAAAGATCCTCGAGCCGGGATTCGAACTTGGGACGCCCGTAACAATGGTGTTGTATGTCAGCGCACTGCCCACTAGGCTATCGGCGCCAGTGGTCCTGAATCACCCTTAAGCTAAGATTGCTAGTTAGAAAGTTTTAAGCTAAATTAGGAGCTCTCTGAGAGGATTCTTAGAAGCTTTAAGAATACAGGCTCAGACCTTTAAGTCATTCTGATCATAACAAACTCACGCAGAAACATGTGCCTTGTTGCTAGGACACGTGTGACAAATGAAAACAATACGTTTTCTAAAATCGGTTGAAAATATGAAACATGTTTGATATCTTCTAACTGGATGGAATCAAAGTCTGCAGCTAAAAAAAATCCCATATAGTAACTCCTTTGCTGACATACCACTGAAAAGTGAAAGTAAGATGAGAATTAAAAAAAAAACATTTTTGGGGGGTGAGCTACTGCTGGTCCCCATCTTAGACTAAGTCTTATTTATAATGTGTCATCAGGTCCTCAGATGTACAGCATTACTTCTGGCTATAGCAAAACCTTTTCTTGGGTGGGTCCATACAATGATTGCACAAAGCGGTAAGCAACGATGACAAATGCACAAAATTCAGAAAAGTGAATTTTTCAAAATATCATTGGTTTTACAGAAAAAAAAGAGTAAATTAATGTAACATTGTGTCAAATTCACTTATAGTGATACGTGGAAGAGGCGTTATCGGCAGATTGTTGCCATTGATGCTCTTGACTTCAAGAACCCAAAGGAGCAGTACACCCAAGAGAACATAAAACGAGAACTCAACAAGGTACTAGTTTTAACACATTAAAATATATGTAAGAATTTTGCCATTCCTAACTGTAAAGGTTATTCAGGCTTGTGTGGCTCTCAAAGGCATTTGTAGGATTCCACGGAAAACCAGAAACAGCTATCGCAACAGGCAACTGGGGCTGCGGTGCCTTCAATGGGGATCCTAAACTCAAAGGTAATAAAGAAACACACACACACACACACGTTTGATCTGGAGAAATTATAAACACTATACATTGATTACAATAGAGTAAATGCACAGAACAGAATGTGTTTGTGCTCAAAAGCTCTCATCCAGTTGATGGCTGCCGCGGTGGCTGAACGAGACATGGCTTACTTCACCTTTCGCAATGAACATCTTGCATACGAAATACAAAGAATGCATGAGATACTGACCAAAAACGATGTGACCGTAGGTAAGTACATACACTGAAATCAAAACATACAGGAATGAGGAGGCATAAGTGCTAAAATTATTAATAGACTACAATAGTAGCTCTTAGGTTGATGATATACACTACACTACTGTTCAAAAGTTTGGGGTCAGTACATTTTTTTTAATTATTAAAAAATAAATACTTTTATTCAGCAAGGACTCGTTCAATTGGCAACATCAATATATAAATGCTGTTCTTTTGAACTTTCTATTCATAAATGAATCCTGAAAAATTGTATCATGGTTTGCACAAAAATATGAAGCAGCACAACTGTTTTCAACACTGATAATAATAGGAATTAGAATGATTTCTGAAGGATCATGTGACACTGAAGACTGGAAAATTCAGCTTTGCATCACAGGAAAAAATTACATTTTAAAATATATTACATATAGATTTTTTAAATTGTAATACTTCACAGTATTACTGTTTTTATTGTATTTTTTATTAAATAAATGTATCCTTAGTAAACTCAAGAGACTTCTTTCAAAAACATTAAAAAAATATTAGAGACCCCAAACTGTATTGTTTATGTAGAAACTACAGTTCAGCATTATTTTTAAGTGTTTTTAAATGGTATTTTTATAATATATTTTTAATAGCCAAATTCAAGAACCAAGGGTGTTCAGTGTTGTTTTACAAACATACAATAATACAGTACTAAATGTAAGCTAGTTGTTTTTCAGCTTCTGGTTTAGAGTAACCTGATCATTTCTACTCTCAACAGATAAACTGTACAAGTTGCTGAAAGAATTTGGTGGACACTACACTCGTGAACATCACTCGGCAACAGACTTGTACAGATTCATCAGAGAGAAGATCAAACATAAGAATAGCTTACTGTAAATCTGTCTGGCTTCAGCAGTATTAAATATGTAAAGCTGCTTTGAATGTATCAGATTTCTGAAAGATCAGAATAATGTAACAATATAAAAAAACCTACTGTATGTTATGTATTTGGACCACAGGTGTCATATTAATTTAATTGTTTACCTTAATTAAAATGTGTTATAGTCAATCACGATTCATATTAATTAAGGAAAAATTCAGATTGATTAAAGATCATCTGATAAAGTGCACAAGACATGTATGTCTTTATTAATGCAAAATAAACTGTTCATGTTAAAGTTGTAGTTTTCTTGCATAATTTGTAAGTACAACAAGCAGACAGATTGAAATTGAAATGAAGTAGTATAACAGTAGTCTGAAATAAACATAAGCCATATGAAAATAAATAAATCCTTTTATTTTGTCCTGAAGAGAGTCTTTCCGTTTGTTGCTTAATCTCAGCTTATTGTTTTTTTTAAATAACAAGAAGATACAATTATTGTTTCAGCATTCAATCCTTGAATTCACCTAACGAAGTTCATTATAATTTGGCACTGAGTGTTTAGAGGGTGAATGGGAGAGACGAAGAGGATAAGGAAGAAAGATAGGGTGTCTTTACATTTCCTGCTATATTCTAAAACTGCTAAACACAGGCAAGCTAACTTGTTCCTTTTTCGCAATAATTAAAAAATGCATAGGGTTTCATGCATGCCCTTTAAAGCCCTCATGCTATCATGACTTTTCAGTGTCTCATTTCTGAGATGTCCATGCCAACTCAGGTAACGGACAGTGCAAACATTTTCTTGCGCTGTTGATGTGATTTTGTGCATAAAAAATATTTGTATTATTGAGGGGAAACCTCTAGTTTAAGCTCCATGTCACTTTAAATCCCTATTAAAACCATCATCAACATGCCTCAGAGACACATGCATGCAAACCGATCCCATTACCATGACATTGCTAAAAGCTTGCATCCTTTCATAAAACCTGCATAGATAGGCCTCTCATATCTACTGTACAGTGCAAAGCAAACCTGTGCTTTGGTCAGGAGATTCCTAGCTGCCAGCCTGCCTTCTAACGCTAACAGTGGGGTGTGAGTTTCCTGAAAAACGAGGGGCGGAGGGATGGTAATGAAGGGAGTGGATGGTGCGAGGTGCTTAGGACTGGTTCTGGAAGGCATCCGGGTTGAAGGCTGTGTCCAAGAACCGCTCCAGCTCCACAAGATGAGCCTTCTTGTTGCCTGTGGCGGGGGCAGCTGCAGGCTCTCGGCCGGCGTACCTGAGAAGAATACATGTAAATATAATGTAAATGCATGTTTTCATTTATCCAAAGTGACTTACAAATGAGGTCTTACATGCATTATTACATGGCTTACACGCATTAGCAACACATGATAATTGGGTACAAATACTGTTGCATGAATGCACAGCATGAAAACTTCTTCAGGTCACCCCAAAGTAAACAAACAAACAATTAAATGGATAGTTCACCCAAAAATAAAAAATTGTGTCAAATTACTCACCCTAATGTCGTTCCAAAACCCTTAAGACCTTTGTTCATCTTTGGAAAACAAATTAAGATATTTTTTATGAAATCCAAGAGCTTTCTGACCTTCCATAGACAGCAACACAACTGAAATGTTCCCAGACCCAGAAATGTAGTAAGGACATTGGTAAAACAGTCCATGTGACATCAGGGGTTCAACCTTAATTTTATGAAGCTACGAGAATACTTTTTGTGCATAAAAAAAACAACGACATTTAACAATTATTCTCCTATATAAAGTATAGAATAAAGTCATTATTTTTGTTTTCTTTGCACACAAAATAATTCTTGTAGCTTCCCAGAACATTTCAGAAATCTCTCGAATTTCATCAAAAAATATCTTAATTTGTGTTCTGAAGATGAACGAACATCTTACAGGTTTGGAACGACAGGGTGAGTAATTAATGATAGAATTTAGATTTTTGGGTGAACTATCCGTATAAATTTGAAACATGTTAAAAAAATTATGATTAATTATTACTATATTATACTATTATATTATAATAGCATTATCACTTATTTTATTATTGTTCAAAAACATTTTTAAGTATTTAGCCATTAAAAACCATTAAAATATTTTGTATTTGCAATGCAGTCATTTTTATAGTATAATTTCTAAATATGAATAAAGAAAAACAAAGAGAACATTTATTGTAAAACTATATTTCTAAAAAAAAAAACAGTCCCAACAATTACTTTGTAGTAATTGTTGGACTGCTTACTTAAATACTTTTGAAAAAATCATGAAAATATTGTCAATATTACTTGATACATGGCTTCATTGTCTTTATGCCAAATATAATTATTTTAATTTTGGAGGAAATATATAGCCTAGTTCTTGAGAGATTTTGTGAGATTCATTCTAAAGATGAATTTAAAGACATGAGTTACCAAACGGGACGGGTGTTGTTGAAGGTTCTGCTAATGCGTGGCTTGACATAGTCGTAGTAGCCTTGATTCTTATGCTCTTCCTGGCACCACAACAGCTGAGCCTGCGGATACTTCTCTGCCTCAGCTTTCACCAGGTCAAATGGGAATGGAGAAAGCTGCACAATAAAACATTTAAAGTAATCAAACACATCTTTTAACTACAAAGGGTGCAGGCATGAAGCGAAAATGATAATGCTGGACTAGTATAATGAGCATTCTTATTATAGAGAAATAAATACAGAACATGGCCCATTTAATAAATATAAGAATGAAAAGTATATGCAGGTACCTGCTCAATGCGGCTGATGGCTACTGTGTCCTCCAGGCCTCTGGTCTTTCGTTCTTTGGTGAGGTCATAATAAACTTTTCCTGTGCAGAAGATGAGACGCTTCACTCCAGCTGAATTCTGTGATGCACTTCCTTCTTCAGGAATGAGACGTCTCAAGTGTGTGCCTAATCAAACCCGAACACACCTGAACATTACTAAAAATGCTCTAGCGGGACACTGTATGGCAAAGGATTGCCAAGATTTCAAGTGGAAAAACCTGGTAACATGTCGTCAAATCTTGACTTGGCCTCTGGGTGCCGTAGCAGTGATTTAGGCGTGAAGATAATGAGCTAGAGCAAATAGAAAGAAAGATTAAATCTTCATGAAACCACAAGTTAGCTACAAACAAAGTCCCACAATATTTGACCAATCCATTTTCATGACTTTTCTATGTCCAGGATTTTTACAAATATTTACATGGATTTGCTAATGAATCCATTCAAAACAATGTGTAACCCATTTTCAGTAAATCATTGAAAAAGCTACTTAGAAAGATTTAGTCACAAATTGGACACTGCAAGTACAATAGCTATTAAATTAAATATTTTAGAGAAAAAAATACTAAAATTTCCATAGCAAATATATGTTTTTCCACGACTAATCCATGATTTCAAGAACTGGAAAGCAACTTTAAAATTCTCTGATATTTCCATGTTTTTCGTGGTGAGGGAAACCTGTAGAGATGATGAACAGTGTAAAATGTCTCTTACAGGCTTTCTGAAGGGCAGAAGGATCTGCCTCCGAAGAACATGGAAGTAATTTGCAGGAGTGGAGCAGTTCACCACAATCCAGTTACACTCATAAAGCTGCCGGGCGGCAAAGTCCTCTGTGATTTTCTGTGTCAAACAAATTAGTATTAAGACCGATATTCTTAGTAAATATTATGTTCGGTTTCATGCTTAAAAAAGCCAGCGATTTACCGGGAAAACGTCAGGGTCATCATTGCACATCTGCAGGAATCTCTCTGGACGGGCGGAGGAGTGCTCTGGTCCCTGAAAAGATCACCAAGAAAGTAATGAAAAAAGGAGCGGATGAGAAGATGGAAGCTCAGAGGTGGATTTAAGATGAAAAGACCTCACCATGCCCTCCATGCCATGAGGCAGCAGCAGCACAATGCCGTTCTGTCGGACCCACTTGGCCTGGCCGGGGGAGATGAACTGGTCAATGATGCACTGGGCGGTGTTATGAAAGTCTCCAAACTGAGCCTCCCAGAGCACTAGAGCATTAGGACTCGCCATGGCAAAGCCAAGCTCAAAACCTGCACACAATGAGACACAGACCTGAGGTTCAGTGGGCATATAATGTGCAGCTTCTTCTGGGTTTGTTTGACCGACAGCAACCAGCCACATTTCATTTGGTTTATACCCACCAAGAACCCCATATTCTGATAGGGAGCTGTTGCACACTGTATATGGAGTTTGGTTCGGGTCAATGTAGTTCATGGGAATGCAAGTCCGTTTGTCAACGTTCTGATCATGTAGCACATGGTGCCGATGACTGTATGGGGATAAAAAGGTAGACTATGGAGAATCAAGTGCCAAATCAAGTTAATTCAGAAGCACGAGATACAGCTGCTCTCACCTGAAGGTCCCTCTCTCCACATCCTGACCACTGAGACGCACATGAACGCCTTCCTTTAGAAGAGAACCTAAGGCCATGTATTCTCCCAGAGCCCAGTCCACTGAGCGGTTCTGCACCATTGTTGCCCTGCCCTTCAGGATACGGGTAAGACCTTAGAAGAAGACGGACAGAATAAGTACAGAAGCTGGATTCGAGTCAAACAAGCAACTTTATGATAGAATTTTTGGCAGATTTATTGGTGATTTCTATGTTTTTGTAACGCAAGCTAATTTTGAAGATTTCAGTATTTCTGCATTCAAGTAGATAGGAACTGTAGATATAGCCGGTTCCCAACATGCTTCAAAAATGACTTTGGGTACAGGCCATTTGCCTTTTCATAATTGTGTGCAGGAGTATGCAGAGATGAGAGTGAAAAGGTACCTCCATGGATAGTGAAATCCTCCACAGGCACAGAGGAAGCCACCTGACCAATGTGACTAAGCACTTCTTCATTAAGACCAGTGGATGGACAGCTCATACTCTTGGGTTGACCATCCAGAGTGAAGAAACCTGTAGAGTTAAGCACAAATGTCAAGTCAAGTAGATTTCAGAGCAAATACACGCATGTAATACACACACGTAAAAGTGTCTCAGTTTGGAGACATTGTACATAAACACAAACACACACACCCACCTGGCCAAGGTGAGTCAAGCCAGTGCTTAATGTGCAAGATCTTCTCATCTTTAGAACGATTGTACGCCTCCTCACAGATTTTGTCATACTTGGCAATTTCCTCCTACAACATGGCAGGCAAATATTCACACAAGTCCTTTAAGTAAGAAAGTATTTGACAAATATTGTCAATGTTTCCTATTATTGTTACTACAACTTAAACACTACCGATCAAAAGTTTAGGGTCTGTCAGATATTTTAATGTTAAAGTCTGTTATGCTTTGGTCAAAGATACAGTAAATATGGTAATATTGTGAAATACTACAAAACAGCATTTATTAAAAATGGTAAAAACATTTATAATGTTACATAAGATTTCTGTCACTTCTGATCAATTTGATCTATTCTTGGTGAATACAATTATTAATTTCTTTCAAAACAATATCTTTCAAACCCCAAACTTTTGAATGTCAGTGTACATATTCATTTTAGGAGTAATATTTGGTTAATCTGACCTCATATTCCTGTCTGCTTACGGCTCCTTCTGCAGTGAGCTTTTCAGCATATTTCTGCAGAACAGGTTTCTGTTTCTTTATCTGTTTGTACATCAGCGGTTGCGTAAACATTGGCTCGTCCATCTCGTTGTGGCCATTCCGTCTGTAGCTCACCTACAGCACAAAGAAGAACACCAGAGTCAACACCTAAAACACATTTGACACACAGTTGGAAACATTCAGACTTAAAAAAATGTGCTTTCCTACCAGATCAACCACCACATCTTTATGAAAGGTGGCTCTCCATTCTGCAGCTACATTACACACATACATCACAGCCTCAGGATCGTCTGCATTAACATGGAAGATGGGAGCGTTGACCACTCTGGCCACGTCCGTGGGATACGGCGAGGACCGCGCCATCCGAGGGTCAGTAGTAAAGCCAATCTAAAGAGAGGGGAACAAAAATATATATATAAATACAAATATTTGCCTCAAAAAAAGTCAAACTTTTATGGCAGTTTCAACCATTTTGATAAATTGTACTATTTTAACTACATATTTTATCTTTAAAAGCCAAGAAATGTTAACCATCTTTTCAGGACAAGTGATCATTAAATTATGTGTTATTCCAAAACTAGAACCTATATAATATATTTATACAAAATTGTAAATTATACAATACTACAGTTGGCCAGGTATTGTTTTAAGAAATCAGTGCTTTTATTTAGCAAAGATGCATTGAACTGAGCAAACATTAATAATAAGAAATGTTCCACTTCCTTGAACAGCAAATCAGCATATTAGAATGATTTCTGAAGGATCATGTGACTGAAGACTAGAGTAACGATGCTGAAAAATTCAGCACTGACATCAAAGGAATAAATTGCATTTTAACATATGATAAACAGAAAAGAGATATATTAAATTGTAATAATTTTTCACAGTATTAGTGTTTTTACTGTATTTTTGATCAAATAAATCCAGCCTGGTAAGCATAACCATAAAAAAAAAAAAAAAAAAATCTTACAGACAAACTTTTGAACTGTAGTGTATAATCAATTTAAAGAAGAAGTTCCCTGCTGGTGAGTGTGTGAGAAACAGACCTGGTTGTTTACGACCACATGAATAGTGCCATGTGTGGTGTAGGACGGCAGGTCACTCAGGTGGAAGGTCTCATAGACAATACCCTGACCTGCGAAGGCTGCGTCTCCATGCAATAAGATGGACATCACCTTTAGAGACAAGGACACAGACTTCTTAGTGACTTCACGTCAATCGTGTCTTGTTGTCTGATCACAAAAGATGATTTAAGACTGTTCGAAAAACTGTTTACATAATACAACCGATCACACGTTTGTCTTTGAGGGAACTGTTTAATCTTTGGATATAGGCCTCTTGATTTGTGTTTCACTTTACAAAGTTACAGACATGGAGGTCATCTATATACTAGCGTACTACTTGACAAAGTAAACTAAGCTGATGCCTGCACTAGAAATCTACAGTAATAATAGATTTGTTTTCCTGATGCACTGATTAAAATCCTGCTAATGCAATAATGGGGTTTCATGGGGTCTTTAAGAGAAAAGTTTAATAACATGTTACATTATGTTAAGTTTAATAACATAAGCACAGATGCTAGAAGCACGAGGGCAGTTCACACACCCTTTTGCCGTCAGAGTCACCGCAGTAGAACTGCTCTGCCTTGGTCTTGCCCTGCACTACAGGGTCCACTGCCTCCAGGTGTGAAGGGTTGGCCATCAGAGAAAGAGTGATGTGGCGATCAGTGACTCGGTTGATGCGTCTGTGGTACATACCCAGATGATACTTCACATCACCTGAGCCCTAAAGAAAAGTCACAAAGAGAAACTGAAACATGAACAGGACTGGAATGATATTACATAGTTCATATAATTTTCCCAGACATGTGGGAGAGGACACACTGCTACAGTACATACAGTACTGAATGTTTTACGTATCACTGCCCCGGTTGTTCCAGATTTGCAATATTTGTTAAACATTATCACTTTCATTTTAAAGTTGTCATGAAATGACAATTCAACCTATTTTCTAAATGCATGTTACTGTGAACAATTCAACCATGCATATTTTTTTGTTACATCATAATTATGGAAGCTTGTTTCTGCCACAGTATAAAAAAAAGATAACTGCGACTTTTTATCTCACAATTTCTGACAATTTACAAAAAGTTAAATTTTTTACATCCTGTGGCAGCATTGTGAGACATAAACTTAAAAAAGAATAAATAAATTCAGAATTGTGAGATAAAATGTGCTACCTTTTTTTATTCCTTAGCAGGAAAAAAAAGTGAGATGTAAACTCATAAAAATTAGAAAAAAAGTCAGAATTGCATGATGTGAACTGGATTCTGAGAAGTATACAGTTTAAAGCGTTTTGCACTTCTTTCGGATGCGTGTGCTGCCATATGCATTTAAGACATGCTTTCCTCAGCACATAACTTATATCTTATGGTTACATCCTTATCTGCAAATGTTAGAAAGTCACACCAGTATTTGAGACACGACTTCAAAACCGAGGTACCGAGGTCATTTTTGTGCAAAAATTGCTGAAATGGGTCCTTGGGCCTAAAAAAAAAAGTAGATCTGGCTTTTTATTTGTGTGTAAACGGAAATATTTGTTTTGTAATCTGTATAATGGGCTGAACAAGAAACTAGTGCTGAAGGAAATGAAGGTGGCTTGAAAGAGCTGCTCACCTCATCTGCAGCTTCCAGCTTTGAATCAAACTGGCAGAAGATCTGCTCCAGCTCCTTACGGATCACATTAGCAAGCACATTCAGACGGCCTCTGATGGAGAGCAGATAATTCAGACATGTTTCAATGGCCCTACATATACAGTATACTTCATTAACCAGCATACATTGTACAGTAGGGCTACCCTCGACTAGTAGTCATTCATATTAAGCATTAATCGAATAATCACACGTTTATTAATAAACCATTCAAATCATAATAATGAGCATTTAATTGCCTACATAGCCTAATAAGCGCTCAAGCACACACATAAAGTTTGCCACAGCAAACCGCAGAAGTAATGACTACGAATGTGTGTTATTGAGAGTGCACACAAATAAACAGAGTCTTTGCAGATTCTAAAGATGTATTATTCTTATCTTTATGACCAAAAATGACAGAGTATTTTAAGAGCAAGTGACTGCACCGGCGCCTCCATCTGTCATGCAGTGAGCGCTACTATTCAGCTTCCATACTCCCACACAGACACTTAAATAGCACACATTTAATCAGATGATAAGCCATATTTGAGGTCGATGACTGATGAGCAATCATTTGGATGTCCTGCCTTAATACTGTATTACCACATAGACCAGCCGTTAACTATCTGTCCGTCACAGACTACGTGAATTCGCCACTTCCTGTGGATTGTTTTATTTTTTTCTGCGACTAAGCCACTAATACAATTTTGGTCGACCAAGCCTCTAATGGTTAGTCGACTATTAGGGGGCAGCCCTATTGTACAGTTGGTTGTTCCTCTACCTGTGTGGCATTCCCATGATAATGCTCTCCACTCCGTTCTCACTAGATTTGTCGATGATGGTTTTTAGTGCAGGAATGAGAGACTCGCATCCCTCTAGGCCAAAACGTTTCTCTGATGACCATTTCCTTTGCAAGAACTCCTCAAACCTGGCAGCATTACAAAAACATTCACATAATAAAAAGAATGTTATTACATTAAACAACAAGATATCAAAGCAAGTGTCATCTGCTAACAAATGCTGTAAGTGATTTGTTTGACAAAACTGATTCCCTTTCCTTGGTGTCACTATTAGTGGATGTATGAATTCATTTCTGTTTTGTGAAGGGTTTTGCTTAAATTATTTGAATGGCAAATAATGCATTCAGGTCTACAGTAAACTATGGCATGGACAGACCTCGTTGAGCGGACCATACGGGTCAGTAGAGTCCTTTTCTCGTCCAGAGTAAACTGCATCACTGCCGGCTTCTCAAACTTCTGTCTGATCCACTGGCACTGCTGCAGGTCATTGATGAACATGAACTCCACCCCGATGTGCTGACAGTAGGCCATCTGCACAGCGCAGCGAGAGAGAAGTCATGCAAAACAACCAACCTTTATAGTTTGATAGCAGAAAGAAAACAAATGTGTTATGTTGTTGGTGGATATGTACCTCTAAACGCCGAATGATTTCCCTGAGAGTAAGGGCACTTTCACTTCCCCCAATGAAGGTTGTGGTAGGAAGCCGGAAAACTTTATCCAGATCCGCTTCTTCCAGTCCATAGAAGCCTGGCAGCAGACATGCAAACACATGGATGGGGAAAGGGGAGGAAGGGCAAGCGAAACAAAACACCACAGTGGATCCGACCGACACACATAAACACAGAAGACAAATGGAACTGCGTTAGAGGAAGTAGGGATGTGGAACAATTTATTATGCTTTAAGTGTAATTTTTTATATTTTTAAAGTGCAAATAAGAGCACATTCAAGCACATAAGACAGAACATGCGAAGAAAAAGCTAAGCCAACAGTACAAGCAGAGGAAAAAGGAAACATGAGGGTGAAAAACAGATCTATTCCAGCCCAGTCCACCGGTGCCACAGGGAATGCATGCATAACACCGTCTACACTGGACGTGACAGTTGTCGTGTCACGCCGCGCCACAACAGCTAAAGTCTGTCTACACTGGACGCAACAAAGCGACCGTTGAAAATCATTTGAAATTTGTGTCAGTACGACATAAATAGAACGCAGCAGCAGTTTACTGTCGGGAATTTGTCGCTCCGCGCCGCATCCACTGTACATAGCATAATAGGTTCTATTGTATTTTGTCGTGTCGCGCCGCTCGCGTCCGGTGTAGACACGGTGTAAGATGCTACAGATGGCAACTTGTTAGTCATAACATGCATGTTCGAACAAACACATTTTACCTAAAAATGTGTTTGAGTGTACAATTGAACTATTTTCTCATTGATTAATAATCAACATGTGAGTGTATTCCACAAAGCAGAAATGCAGACTAGAATCTCGCATACCAATTTGCTCTGACCTATGATCTCAAGGTGTGCTGAAACATGGCGTTCCTTCACAATGTGTAACATGAATTGTTCCTGTTTACTTATCTACACAACAAACATGAACACGTACTCAATGCTGCAGGCAAGTAAACATGATAACATTCCTGCAAGACCAGTAAAACAAGATTATGCTAAATTAAACATGCTCACAAAAGTGAAAGAAGTAAGACCAAACTGAGAACGTAAGCACAAATAACAAGTCTTGTCAAGTCAAAAGTGATATTCCGGTCTCTAGACCACATCATTCAATGTAGGTCTGTGGGAATATTTTTAAAAAAAACAAAACAACAAATCATAAATCTGATGGCTTAAAAATCAAGAGTCACATAACTTACACTTTATCATTCATGTCTATAGCACAAATGGGACACGGACATTCAATTCTTTCACAACAGTGATATTTATATTAAAACAGCACCGCTATAAATTACCATTACGATCTGGAATCCATCAAGGGTAACTTTGGGAGAGTCGAACAGCATGTTCAAACCTGAGCTCTGAGGCTAAATCTGACATTCAGTGAGGATGAGGACATTATGTAAGAAACAGACCCTAGGCAAGGTTAATGAGGGAAATCGCCACATATGCCAGCTGGGTCTCCTGCGAGGAGGAGAACGGCACAGTGCCACGTGGAGTTATATAAATGTATTTCTGCTAAGAGTTGAGGACATTTTCAATTAAGTTAAAATTTCAGTTGTTATTTTAGTCTTATTTATATTTTATTATTGTAATTTTTAATATTTTAAATTAGCTTTTAATTTGAACTTTTAGTTAATTTTAGGTTTTAATAATTTTTATGTGCTTTTATTATTTTTATAATTATTTTTAAAATATTTCTATTTCACTTTATTTTTAGCTTTAGTAATTTTAGTACTTCAAGTTAAACTGATTTTAAGTTACCAAAGCAATATTCCTATTTTCATTTTTCAAAGATTTTCATATAACATTTACACTTTATTTTTATATATTTTTTAAATTATCATGGTTTTAGCTTGATTTGGTTAATAATAACAACAATACTGGTATAAACAGTTTGGAAAAAGCATGCTCAAGTGTTCACTAACAGCCTTATAGAACTAGGAACAAGAACAATGTTTGGACATGCAAAATCAAGGACATGGGTTACACTAAATGCTAAAAAAGACAGCAAGGCTCTTCTTTTAACTACGTAACACTTTAAGTTGATTTAATTACTGTTTTTTTGATCAGGGAACTGGTGGGAGCTTCTAAAAAATGCTAATAAAGTGCACTAACTAGTCCTCATACCTCCAGCTGTAAGGCGAGACAGACGGGCTTTAAAAACAGCTGCATCTGAGGAGTCAAAAAGCATTACAAATTAAAAAAAGTTAATGTCCCATGGGGGAACATGTGTTACAAACCTATTTTTGTTTTAACGGTTGTACCATGTCATGACCTCAAAAGAATTGAACCTGTGAGGTGTTCAGAGAAAAAGCACTGAGCGAAGCATTTCCACTGAATGAAACAGAACAATGCAGCGCTGGAAAACTCCCTCACCCCAAATACTGTAGTGCACTTTGAAACCCGACTGTCAATACACTACAGACTGACGACTCACTAGTATTGGATGCTCATTGACAATCAGCCTGCCATTGATTAAAAAAAGGCTCTAAAATATCAAGCTTTGCCATTAGGAGGAACTGATCAGACAGAGCAAAGCCATTTGGTATTTTGAGTTTGTATGGGGCATTCTGATGGTTCACATTTCCCAAGTTGTTGAGCATGTTGACTGTGTGGGTGTGGGTGTGGCTTGTCTCTTGCTAAAGGTTTCCAGTCATCCACACTGAATGCGTGTGTAGATAAACCTCTACAAATGGTATGTACACAACAGACAATACAATGACAAATAAAGCAACTGCTATTCACAGCATTCAGAAAGGCCTATACAGGGTTTCTGCAGACTTGAACAAGTTGCCGCTCGCGTCCGGTGTAGACACGGTGTAAGATGCTACAGATGGCAACTTGTTAGTCATAACATGCATGTTCGAACAAACACATTTTACCTAAAAATGTGTTTGAGTGTACAGTTGAACTATTTTCTCATTGATTAATAATCAACATGTGAGTGTATTCCACAAAGCAGAAATGCAGACTAGAATCTCGCATACCAATTTGCTCTGACCTATGATCTCAAGGTGTGCTGAAACATGGCGTTCCTTCACAATGTGTAACATGAATTGTTCCTGTTTACTTATCTACACAACAAACATGAACACATGTACTCAATGCTGCAGGCAAGTAAACATGATAACATTCCTGCAAGACCAGTAAAACAAGATTATGCTAAATTAAACATGCTCACAAAAGTGAAAGAAGTAAGACCAAACTGAGAACGTAAGCACAAATAACAAGTCTTGTCAAGTCAAAAGTGATATTCCGGTCTCTCTGTAATATTTAATGTGTATAAATTAAAAAGAAAGCAAAATATCAATGCTGTAATAAATGGTATTTATTACTACAATATACAGTGAACTTTTCATGTCAGCAGACAATATTCCATACAAAATATCCCTGCAAAATAACTGCATCACTGAGATTTTTGGTGGAGTAAACAATTTATTCTGAAGCAATATTTTCATCAGTGTTCTATCAGCTTTTACATACTTAAATCTGCATATTTACCTTTACAACGGCCTATTTTTTAACCTTTTTAGATGTATGCATCATCTTACCTGTCAAATTATTACAATTTATTAATAAATTCAATATACACTATAGGGCTGCTACCAGTCAGATTAAATAATTTACACTGCAAATAACAATAATTACAACTGCAATAAATAATGTTATGAGATTAATGTTTTAAATGCATTTATGAATATACAAATAAGAAATGTTGAGGGGAAAAATGCATACTTTTCAACATACTTCTCATCTAAACGACCAGTAAGTGACGGTAAGTCACTTGATGAGTGAGTACTGAGTCATTCATTCAACTGATTGGGTGTGTTATCATGCATATCTTAAGGACTTTCGTGGACAGCTGACTCCTAAAGTTTTTGATATTCTTCATATTCTGTGTGGTGGTCAGATAAGTTTAAATAATTTTTTACCTTTTATGGGCATTTTACCTTTATAAAGCCATTTTTCTATAAGTGTGCATTATCTTTTGAGTCAAATTCTTACATTTAATCAGTGAATAAGAATAAGACATTTGGGCTGTTACCAAGCAAATGAAATCAGTATCAATGGTAAGGGGGAAAATTACGTATTGTAGTGATAAGAAGTCACAGCCAATAAGAGTGCTTGTTATTGTGTGACGTCCCATCGAGCTGTGCAGTGCACTTTGAAGAAACCATGTCGTTTGTGCAACAGAAAGCACTTGCAAATCCTCCATGATGTAAATGATAAGCCAGTGAAGGAAGGCACCTGCCTTGTCAGCTCTACCAACACTCCCCTGTATATGGACAGGCCTGAAGGGTCCAGTCGAGTGCTGCTCAAGGTCATTAGAGGGATCCTGCGACACAAGGGTAAGAGCTTAGACACATATGCCGTGCTCGATGATGGTTCCAAGCGTACAATCCTTCTGTCATCTGCAGCTCAAAGACTAGGCCTCACAGGACAGTCAGAGGACTTAGCATTGAGGATCATAAGACAGGACATCACAAAGCTCCATGGTACAGCAGTTTCCTTTAGGATCTCAACACCCTTTCAACCTCATAAAAGCTACCTCATCGAGAGAGCCTTTACAGCCGAACCCTTGAGCCTGGCAGAACATTCATATCCTGTTGCAGCCCTCCAAACAGAAATACAGACACTTGAGAGGCCTACCGCTTCAGTCCATCCATAAAGCCAGCCTGCTGCTGTTGATCGGGGCAGACCATCCTCATCTGATATCCCCTATAGAACCAGTCTGCCTTGGTCCACCAGGTGGCCCTGCAGCCATCAAGACACGTCTGGGCTGGACATTGCAAGGTCCAGCACGAGTCCTTGAAGAGAAATTAAAGCCCCAAGAGTGTCTGCACATTACCATTAAACCTTCGATGGTTGAGCTTTTCCAGAATGTTGAAAGACTCTGGCAGGCCGACGTCCTCCCCATCAGGTCAGAGGGTCTGGTTACACGCTCAAAACAAGATGAAGAAGCCATTAACCTTCTACAGACTCAGACCACCAGAATACTGGTTAACGGAGTCAGCCGATATGCTACCCCACTCCTTCGCAAGAAAGACATGCCTCTTATTCAGGCTCCTAAAGAGGCAGTGCTGTCCAACTTAAGAAGCACAGAAAAGCGACTGGAAAGGGACCCCATCAAAGCAGCTGCATACAAGGAAGAAATAAAGAAGCTAGAAGTCTCTGACTATGCACGCAAACTTGAAGAAGTCGACGTTGGGGATGAGTCATGGTTCATTCCTCACCATATGGTTCAACATAACGGAAAGAACCGTGTGGTTTTTAACTGTTCGTTCCAGTTCAGAGGCCACAGCTTGAATGACTACTTACTGCCAGGACCTACACTAGGTCCCTACTTATTGGGCGTCCTGTTACGTTTTCGTGAGCATACAGTGGCGGTGAGTGGAGATATTAAGGGGATGTTTCATCAAGTCTGCCTCCTTCCTAAAGATAAACATCTCCTCCACTTTGTGTGGCGGGACTTGGATAGAACCAAACCTCCTGATGTCTACGAGTGGCAGGTGTTGCCCTTTGGCACCACTTGTAGTCCATGTTGTGCCATTTACGCCCTTCAACGGAACATCATGGAACATAGCAATTCTGGTGATGATGTCAGAGCCACGGTAGAGAGAAACTTCTACGTAGACAACTGCTTGCAGAGCCTACCGTCACCCGAAGAAGTGAAACAACTTGTGGATAAACTCCGCCAACACCTGGCCAGTGGTGGTTTCGATATTTGTCAATGGGCAAGTAATGTTCCCAGTGTGGTTGAGCACCTGCCATCAGATGCACGATCGAACAGCACAGAGCTGTGGCTGTCACAAGATCTGACTGACATTTAGGAACCCACTCTGGGTTTAAGATGGTACTGCCAATTAGACACCCTTACGTATAAACCTCGCCAAGTGACACCTGGACCACGTACCCTTCGTTACATTTACAGGGTTCTTGCAACTCAGTATGACCCCCTTGGTTTCATTCTCCCGTTTACCACACGTGCTAAAGTCTGAGTACAAAGGTTGTGGGATAAGCAGAGGGAATGGGATGATCCCAACCTACCAGATTACTTCTTCAAATCCTGGAATGACTGGGAAGAAGAACTCCCTGCACTGGCCAACATCTCCCTGCCTCGCTGTTTCGTCCATTTAGGCACTGACCAATCCCAGGTCACCAGGCAGATACACATCTTCTGCGATGCATCTGAGCAGGCTTATGGGTCTGTCTCATATCTGCGCACAGAAAATGCCAGAGGTCAAGTCCAGATTGCCTTTATCATGGCCAGGTCCAGAGTTGCTCCTAAGCGGTGACATACCATCCCTCAATTGGAGTTATGTGCAGCCCTGAACGGTGCTCAGCAAGCTAAACTCCTTGAGACTGAGCTTACTGTGGCAATCAACAGAGTGGTCCTGTGGACAGATTCCACAACAGTACTCTCTTGGATAACATCTGAATCATGCAGATTCAAAGTATTCGTCGGAACAAGGATAGCTGAGATCCAAGACCTTACTGCAAGGTGTACCTGACGGTACGTGGACTCTGTTAGGAATCCAGCGGATGACCTTACCCAAGGTAAAACCCTCAAAGACCTGTCAGTGACCAACAGATGGAGCCAAAGACCATCATTCCTCCTTGAACCCGAGTCAGCATGGCCGACAACTCCTACTATACAACCCCCGAGCAGAACAACGCAAGGGAATTTTTTGTGGCATTTCAACAGAAGTTACTGTCCCAAACATTCCTGAACCTGATACCTACAGCTCGTGGAGGCAGCTAGTAGACGCCACAGTCCAGAATCTTAAAGGACTGGAACAGCCATTAGCTTCAGATTATCTAGCTGCAGAACCGCTAATTCTACAGAAATGCCAGATTGATAGTTTCCCTGAAGAGTACAGATTACTCAAAACTGGGAAGCCTGTACAGTCAACCAGTCGGCTACTCACCCTTGCACCAGAATTCAACGAGTCTCATCAGCTCATCAGAGTTGGTGGCCGTCTGCGTTGGGCGGAAGGACTGGATTTATCAGCAATCCACCCCATAATTCTACATCCTCATCATTTCAGCACTAAATTGCTGATCCAGGACTATGATAACAAGCTCTGCCACCCAGGACCAGAGCGAGTTTTCGCGGAAATGAGGAGGAATTTCTGGATATTAAGAGAACGTGAAGCTATCTGTAAGCATCAACATCTATGCAGAGACTGTCAAAGGTGGAAGAACAAGCCGATTATTCCTAAAATGGCAGATCTACCGCCCGCCCGCTTGAGACTCCATAAACCACCATTCTACAGTACTGGCATGGACTGTTTTGGGCCATTCCAAATTAAGATCGGCAGATGCAGTGAGAAAAGGTGGGGGATAATCTTTAAGTGCCTCACCACAAGGAGTGTACATCTAGATCTTCTCACTTCAATCGATACAGACTCATTCCTGATGGCCTTAAGGAGGTTTGTAGCTCGGCGTGGCACACCATTCGAGCTAATATCAGACCAGGGCACCAATTTTCGTGGCGGAGAATGAGAGATGCAAGAAGCCTTTTCAGCCCTCAGCCCTCAGCTACAACAACAGGTGGCCAAACAGAAAATATCCTTCCGCTATAACCCACCAAATGCTCCACACTTTGGTGGGGCTTGGGAAAGAGAGATTCGGTCAGTGAAGAATGCCCTGCGCACCACCATTGGCTCACAAGTAGTGACCGAAGAGGTCCTTCTGACAGTTCTCATTGAAGTGAAAGGTATACTCAACAGTAAACCACTAGGATACACCTCAAGCAACGTAGCTGACATTGATCCTGTAACACCTAACTACTTGCTCATGGGGTGGCCAGATAGTTCCTTACCCCCTGTAGTCTATGCAGCGACTGAGCTCATGGGGCGGCGGCGGTGGAGGCAAAGTCAGATACTGGCTGATCATTTTTGGTCAAGCTTCATCCGCAACTATTTACCTACACTACAGTCTCGTTCCAAGTGGCATTCTGATGAAAGTAACATTTCCACTGGAGAGATAGTGATGCTTGTAGACCCACAGGTTCCTCGTGCCTTGTGGCTAGTGGGCAAGGTTGTGAAAACCTTTCCTGGTTCAGATGGTCAGATCAGAGCAGCAGAGATCAAAATTAATGATAAGATCTACACCCGACCTGTTGCTCGTTTGATCCCACTTCCTGCTTTCTCAGACAAGGATGTACCTGTTAAAGACTCAGCCCCCACAAACTGATTAAGCCTACTAAGGGGCAAATATGCTCAGCATATTTGGGAGCGGCAGTGATAAGAAGTCACAGCCAATAAGAGTGCTTGTTATTGTGTGACGTCAGTCAATGATCGCTCACTGAAGAGAAGGGAGCATCAAGTGTTCTGAGACTGAACAAGAACGATCATTTTCCATAAGGTGGACATTTCGGGAGTAATTGAAACAATACCACATCTATACAAATGTCCACAAACTGTGCCTAATCAAGAAATGCCCTGTTGTCTGACTGTGTTGTCAATTGCTGTCAATAGCTGTTAATTCTCAATCACTTATTAAAATCTGGAACTGAATCCTGCCTCCGGTGTCCTTACCGACACACCAGTGCGAACACAAACCCACTTGAACTGGTGCACATTCAATTCTAAGTAATCCTTTTCCACATGTAGTCTTTATCACCCTGCAGAGGTTTCTTTTGCAAAATAATCTGCTGACTGTACAATATTCCTCAGCCTTGTTGCGCCCCCCAGTTTGGGAACCACTGGAGTAGGTGATTTGTGCTCTATTGATTTGGTCTGTTACAATGCTCTATGTGTTTGATTACTAATGCCTGTGTAGTTTGGCGTTGCACACAGAGGACAAAAATGTTCAGCCTCGACTCTTTATCGTCATTTGTGTTATAATTTGCAAAGCATACCAGATTGAACAAATATAAATGCAAAATTTGAATTCATGAATATATAACGGTATCCATGGTATAGCAAAATCACACGCGAGCCGCCTGAACGGGCAAATACATACAAAAGTATGTCAAAGTACCCGTCCTGGCAAGTAACTTTGTAGCTTTGACAATGATTAGTCTATATTGAATTTATACAGTGGATACAGATACACCGATCGACCGTCCATTTTTTGTTTTATTTCAGACTATCTTCTGTTCCGTGCTTGCACACAAACTGCACGGCAATCATTTTCCCAAAGACCATTCTGTGGAAATATTACGTTATTATTATAATTAGTCTGTAAGCAGCCGTTAACAGAGGTCAGAGACTATGAAGTCGGACACAAAGAGGAAAAAATACTGTAGCAGTCAGTCAGTAATTTCACAAAGCTAAAGTCAGACCACCCTGTTTTTGCTTCATATTTTGAAATTATACAGTCTAATAAAAATCAAACATTGCACATGTATTTTTTTGTTGTTGATCAATTCATGATTAAAAAGCAGTGGCTGCTTCTAATTTCAAATAGCTATGAAAAATCAAGGTGCTACACAGAGTGAAGAATATGCAAATGTTATTTTATGTGTGATTTTTCCATTTCTGTACCTGAACATACTACAAACATAACTTAAAGCATAATTTCATTCATCTTTGTGCTATAGGCCTATATATAATTGTGCTATTACTTGTAATTTGTTCATTTGTTTTTATTTACTGGCTGTCACTTGTCTTTAATAATGTTTAAACTTTATATTTATGTTTATTTTTGGCTAGTAATTTGCAGTGGTATCGAAATTAAAATAGAGAATAGAGAAAATCTAATTGGCATCTAAAATATTGGTGTCATATAAGCTTATTTATTATAATACAAGATAAGATCAAAAACAACGATAATAGCAACTATTTTATTTTTTTGTGGCAGGGCCAGTGAAAATGTTGGCAGGGCAAGTAAAAATTTGAAAAAATCCTTAGCGTTCCTGTATATATATATATATATATATATGCATGCAATTTAACTTAATGTTTGTGTGTGCTATATGTACATTAGGACTTATTAGAGTATTGAGTTGCCTATTGCAATATTGCAATCAACTGATCAGTGGCAGCTAGGTTTGGAACAAGGCCATCGCCTACAATATCACCCATTTCCCAAGCAATGTTTATATTAGGGCCCAACCGGGCCAGTAGAAAAAATCCTTAGCGTTCCTGTATATATATATATATATATATATATATGCAATTTAACTTAATGTTTGTGTGTGCTATATGTACATTAGGACTTATTAGAGTATTGAGTTGCCTATTGCAATATTGCAATCAACTGATCAGTGGCAGCTAGGTTTGGAACAAGGCCATCGCCTACAATATCACCCATTTCCCAAGCAATGTTTATATTATGTTTAACCTGCAAACAAACCACACTCACTGTTGGGTGTGTTTGAATTTTACCCATTGCAAATATCCAAACAGGTCTGGACTACATGCATACTCCAGGTAAGGGAGGACAGCACAAAAATAAGCCATGCCACATAAAAAGATTCAATCATTCTCCAACTCCTGATCAAAACCTCACCAAGTTTATCAGAGGATGTGATTATATCTGCCGGTACACACGAATCAAGATCTGCATCCATAATTCCCAGAGGATCCAGCTGTGCAACATGGTGTCCCCGAATCTGCAGGGAGTTCCAGAAAAAAGACGTATAGATAGAAAAAGAAAAAGAGGGGAAGGGAGGACAGTATGGACAGTTAAGGAGGTAAGATTGGGTCAGATCGAGTGTGAAAACCACCAGAGAGATGACAGAAGAACAGGCAATGTTAACACACTGAATGAGCATGCTCCCACATTGAACACCACAAGCAGTTCTCACCGGACTGATGGGACCCGATTGTAAGCGGGGCATTGTCAAAATTAACACAACTGATGCCCAAAGGGTCGAGTTTGGCTATATGATGACCTCTGACCTGTGAACAAGGCAACAGCACTTACAAGCTAACAGAGGAGCGCAATCACAGATTAACTCTTTAAATTCAAATGGTCCTAGCATTTTAGTTAATCAAATTAGCCAAGATAATCAATTTTAAAAATATGCCAGGGGTAAGGATATATTTAAACTCCAATTCTGTGGAGATTTGCACATAATGATTATGTGTAGAAAATATCCTCTTGTATGAGGAATGAGGATAATATGAGGTCCTCATCTACTTAATCCAAATATTATACCAGCAATATATGACTGAAACTTGGAAAGTTTGGAAGGAAAGGCACTATATTTAGGCAGTACAATACCAGCAAAAAGGAACGCTGACTCGTTCTTTAATCTTTTACAGAGTGAAGTCATCAAAACAATGAAATAACATCAATGTGCACTAATGTTCAAAAGTCTGGGGTTGTTAAGATTTAAAAATATATATTTTTGAAAGAAGTCTTGCATGCTCACCTAGGCTGCATTTATTTGAATAAAAAAACAAACAAACAGTAAATACTGTGAAATATTATTCAAATTTAAAATATATGTTTCCCATTTGAATATATTTTAAAACATAATTTATTAATGTGATGCAACTGAATTTTCAGGATCATTACTCCAGTCTTCAGTGTCACATGATCCTTCAGAAATTATTCTAATATGCTCATTTGTTGTTCAAGAAACATTTCTTATTAACAATGTTGAAAACAGTTTTGATGTTAAATATTTTTGTGGAAACCGTTACACATTTTTTTCCAGGATTTTTGATAAATAGAAAGTTTAAAAGAAAAGCATTTATTTAGAATAGAAATCTTTTGCAACATTAAAATGTCTGACATTACCAATCAATTTAATGCATCCTAGCTGGATTAAATTTCTCATTTATTAAAAAAAAAAAAATCTTATTGACCCCAAACTTTTGAATGGTACTATAAATACAGGAATTATTATTAGTACAATAATAAGATGATGGGAAAACAGCAGAAGTAGAGTCCTCTCCTCCAACCTCCTTGGTGAAATGATCATTTTAACCTTCATACCTGGTAGGCACGGATGAGGGACTGCACGGCAAGGTGGTCTTCCACCAGTTTTTCCACATTAGGCTGAGCTCCAACCAGTGCCTGGGCCTGAGACAGTCCTGAGAGACTCACCCCCACTGGAGGTGGGCTTTGGTAGGCAGAGCCAGGCGGAGCGCCTGTGTTGGCATTACGGAAGAATATGTCCCAAGACTGTTAAGAAAAGAGCAAAGAAATCACAGTAGGAGAATAATAACAATACTTCAAGTGCTGTGCACAGAATACATTTGAAAAAAAAAAGATGATTCCTTTTAATTTGTTAAAATACATCCAATGATGTACATGAGTTATTCTGGTTTATTAAGATGAAACAGATGCCGACTAGCAGTATTGATGTCTTGCATCATCACACAGGAATCTGAACCATCTACTTTGCTTCATCTTCCAAAGTCTCCAATACAGATGGGAACTGCGGTCACATCTAAGTAAACTGTGGGAAGGGGTCAAACTTCAGTACTGCTTTTCCGAGCAGCAAAACTTCACTGGATAAGCTGGATGTTCGGTTGCATAACCGAAGGCTTTTGATGCAATCATCTGCAAATCTTTAGGTTCATGCAGGGACAGAAAAGAACAGCAATTTGAACCCTAGACCACGTCTGACCTTGTTCTGCTCATGAGGGCTTACTTTCCTACATATCGGGTCACTGTGATTCAATGACACATCACATACTAACCTCATACTAACCTGATAAATGTCTAATAGGCTTTGAGGAGCTAAAGAGCTCAGTGTGTTAAATTGAGAGAGCCGATGCCGTATCATCTCGCACATAGGCATAATTTGCGGGTGGGACGGGTGGGACATGTCCCCACCTCTTTTTGCCAGGGTCGATATTGTCCCTACCACTTTTTGAAAGTAATTGAAAAATATATTGCGGAAGGTAGGCTATGTATTAAAGGGAAAACAAGATCAACAAATCATTCTTCATAACCTAATTAGGGTGATAAAAAAATAAAAAATAAAATTTGACTCCTTATGCATGCATAACTCGTGCAGTGCAATAACGATGTGATTTGCAGCTGTCGCACTTTTCGTAATGTCATTAGGCTATAGCATTTTATTTTAAAAACGGACAGCTTCCTTGTGCTAAGTATAGGCCTGCCCTCTGCTAAAGATTTTTCTAGTCAACTAGTCGCAGGTTATATCAAATTGATTAATATAATAATATGTTAATTATTAAATATATAATTTATAAGCGCCACATAGGCGGAAACAGGCTTCCATACCGTATGCTATGGAGGCTCTCTATTTTTTTTTTGATTCCCCAGTGTTTGCTAAACGTTCTGTAATTTATTATTCATTATATAGCCTAATACAGCGTGTAGGCCATGCCTCATCTTATTCGTTTTTGTTAATAACGTTTTGTAAGCTAGTT
>NW_015505684.1:601193-608331 GCF_001515645.1 Sinocyclocheilus grahami
CTCGCAATTGCGAGTTTATATCTCACAATTCTGTGAAAAAAAGTCAGAATTGTGAGATAAAAAGTCGCAATTACCTTTTTTTTTAAAAATTCAGTGGCGGAAACAGGCTTCCATACCTTATGCTATGGAGGCTCTCTATTTTCTTTTTGATTCCCCAGTGTTTGCTAAACGTTCTGTAATTTATTATTCATTATATAGCCTAATACAGCGTGTAGGCCATGCCTCATCTTATTCGTTTTTGTTAATAACGTTTTGTAAGCTAGTTTGTCATTGAATACTGTTTTATTGTTGCTGTGCATTTTAATTAAAAATAATGAATCCATCTTTTTTTTTTTGTCTTAAAACGTGAAAGGTGTATAGATGTAAGCAAAACAGACAATTATATTTTATTGTAAAACCTGACAAGATCGTGAAATCGAAAGTGAAAGAATCCAAAGCCCGGCTACAAATCAGTTCAGTTTAAAAAAATAATCATTCTAACTGCCTTGTGAACTGAATCAAATGATTCATTTCTAAATATCTGACTCAAAATTGAAAAATCAAGACATTGGTAACTTTTATATCAACCTCTCAAGAAGAATATAGGGCAGATGTCACGATTTTTAGAAAATACCTTGTGCAAAATTCATATGGGTGCTTGAATTGAGTTCTCAAAGAATCACATTTTCTGCACCATAAATATAGGTTTATATTAAATTGGAAGTAAGTAAATGATGACTTTCATTTTGGGTGAACTGCTCTTTCAACACGCAAACAATTACCAATTCCCCTTTTAAAAATGAACCTGAAGACCAAAAAGGAAAGTCCTTTGAGAAGTTATTAAGTTGTGATGAAAGAATATAAAGACAATTGTTTTTCTGTAGTGTAACATGCACAGATTAATCTTTCACAATATGAACAAGAATGTGTATTGTGAAAGTAAACGGGGTGAATTTTGATTCCACATGGATTTTAAGCATCATAACTTTGGTATAGCAGCAATGAAGCCAGGATTTAGTCACAAAATCCTCTATGCTGAGAGCCGATGTCTTACCTTGTGCACACTCTTTGGGTTCTCCAGCCATGCGTAGTACATCTCTTCCACATAGTTGGAGCTCGTCCCATTGAGAAAAGGCTCAGCGGCGACAGGGGCCGCATAGCACCTAAAGGGCTGAAACGTCCTTAGGGCCCCGGGTGTCACCGCTGTCCTCTGTTGTGAGAAACTTGGAGCATTCTGAGAGGCTGTGAGCGGCCGTAGCCGTGCAGCGCAAGTCCTTAAGCGATGCATCGCAGTCTTTAAACCAGCTCCACCGCCTCTCCAAACCAACCACGAGAACTAAAGCTCCACGCAGCACTGAATCCAACAGATCCTGGATGTGTTCCTTTAATAAAGGTGCTTGTCCTCCTACTCCTCCGCTCAAGGTCTATTTCAGTTTGTCTCCCAGCAAACTGAAAGTAACACCAGACGAAGCATGTCAATAAATAAGATTAATTAAATTGTGGCAACAGTAAATGTTTAGGAATGAATAGCATGCTTTTGTGCCTGTCCTACAGGTCTGTTTTGATCAGAAGTCACGCAAAGAATTCTTCCCAAGCCTGAGATAGTTGCACTTGTGTGCTGTCCTTTCATTTATGAAGACTGATTATATGTGTGGAACAACATTTTGAAACCCTGAAACACTCTAAATGACATCCATATCTCAAAACAGCCATCATTTCTGCAATAAGAAGTTCAAACACTGTATAAACAAGACACTTGTACTCTGCTTGCATCAGGGATGCTGAACCTGTAATGTGTGTACAGTAAATCAATGGATACCAAAACCTTGTCGAGCATGATACACGACATTAAACTTTTCAACAGTGTGTGGAAAATCATCAGAAATAATTACATAAATGTTTCTTATAGTAAAGAATTTCTGATGTCAACTTTTCATGACTATAGGTGCATAGAAAAAGGCTTTTCTTAACGAATAAGATTTTTAAGAGGTAAAAAAGAAATAAACAAATAGCAAAAAAGTCACTAATAAGTTAAAATAAGAGTTTAAAATCTTGGCAGCTGTGAAGGTCTCATGAGTAACGTAACGGACCACCCCGGCTAGCTTCAGCTAACACGAGCTAATATCAAAACTCTCTATTAAACCATCAAACATGCGTTTAAACTGCCCATGCCTCAGGGGAAGATAATAAAATGGCAAATTATACCGCTTTAAAAATAAATACAGCATTAACTGTGTCTAATGACAGAGTTTTCTCCTCAGTACCGGCAAGCTTGCTGACAGATGCAGAACTGACTCGCTAACGCCTCACTGACAGAATCATTCAAATCAAAAGCGATTCAGATACTTACTCTCAGAGCAGGAGATCCTGTACAGTGCAGTTTAATGTCATAAAACACAAAAATGAAAGGGAAAGAGTGAGCGGGACGGGTCTCGTGATCAGATCAACGAGTCGCTCGTTTCTAGGCAGCGCGAGCACAGGCTCGGCGTCACGAGCTCGCATGATGTCAGCGGCACGGCGCGAGCTTTTTTTCTGCACACTTTGTGTAAAGATCAGTACATTACGCAAATATTTATCGTTACTAGGAGAATACCATATATATTAAAGAAGTAGTTGGTTCTTAGCAAACCAAATTATATTTGATAAATAACTTGATTATTAATTACCAATGTACATAATTAAGATAAGAACAATTTTACATATTTACTGTAGGCTACCGTGTAACCTTCGGAAAGGGTTTTGTGCATCTTATACTGCAATTTTGTTTCCTAAAAGAAACACAAATATAGATAAATTAAAGTTTAATATTTCAGTTTCTGGAAGACTTCAGGAAGAATCATGGATCAGGACAGGTTTTTTGACCTTTAAACTCTTGGAAAGATCTATTTTGTCCTTATATTTAGTATTTTATATGCCTAAGTTTGCGTACGTTTATAAACTAATATAACAACACATGCAATCAAAAACCTGTTTATTAAGACGTTTTGTATGCACAAGACTGCATGCTTTAACAAGTATAACCATAACTTAAAGGGATAGTTCACCCAAAAATGAAAATTCTGTCATCATTTACTCACCCTCATGTCGTTACAAATCTGTATGAGTCGCAAAAAAGAAGATATTTTGAAGATTGCTGGTTATCAAACAGTTGGTGGTTGCCATTGACTTCCATAGTAGGAAAAAATTTTACTATGTAAGTCAATGGCAACCACCAACTGTAACAATCTTCAAAATATCTTCTTTTGTGTTCAACATAAGAAAGAAACTCATACAGGTTTGGAACGACAAGAGGGTGAGTAAATGATGACAGAATTTTCATTTTTGGGTGAACTATCCCTTTAATGATGAGCATGTAAACAGCCATTGTTGATTCATCTGGCCAGAGTACTGGACAACCGGTGCAAACAACTGTCTGTAAGATATTTACACCAGTTTCCACTGAACACAAACCGTTTTTAGTGACTCAGCACTCAAAAGTACACACAGTTGTGAAATAAATTCACATGCTGTTTTCTCATATCTTATCAGCTTTCAGAGGCAGCTGGTCATTCAGATAAAGCCTCGTAGGTTTATTAGCAAGATCACTCTGTCAGCAGAACAGCATTTAGTTCAGTATACAGTAGATATAAAAACCACCACATGGGTTTTGACAGTCTTTTTTATTGATAATACTGATAACTTCTTAATACATTTCCTATAGCACACATAGAGAGAAAAAGAGGGAGAGCACATTGGAAGAACAGATATGAATATTAATGAGAAGAATCAGGAGAAATCCACATCATCCCGTTGCAGGATTTGAGATTATATACACACAAAAAAAAAACTCTGCAAAATTGGAAGGCTGATCTTCGGAGAAATGAGACGCCGTTAGACTTAAGCAAAAGATTTCAAAAGACATTGCAAATGTGAATACTACAAATAGTAATTGTCTTGATGTTGTAAGAGCAGCAATGCGTCACCACTAGAGAAACACAACACTGATTCACTCTTTCACATTATGTGTAACCCACTCAAACACACACCAGCTTCCCATTAGTGGCCTGATTAGATTAGATCACTCATCACTTCAACCTACAGGCCATTGTGTTTGGAGAAGAACTCACTTGATAACAGATTAAACACTATCAGGAGAAATCCACATCATCCCATTGCAGGATTTGAGATTATATACACACAAAAAAAAAACTCTGCAAAGTTGGAAGGCTGATCTTCGGAGAAATGAGACGCCGTTAGACTTAAGCAAAAGATTTCAAAAGACATTGGGAGCAAATGTGAATACTACAAATAGTAATTGTCTTGATGTTGTAAGAGCAGCAATGCGTCACCACTAGAGAAACACAACACTGATTCACTCTTTCACATTATGTGTAACCCACTCAAACACACACCAGCTTCCCATTAGTGGCCTGATTAGATTAGATCACTCATCACTTCAACCTACAGGCCATTGTGTTTGGAGAAGAACTCACTTGATAACAGATTAAACACTCATTTGGTGGTTATTCAGTGTATATACATTTAGGTTTCATTAACGATTTGTTAGTGCATCAAGATCGTGTTTCTGTTTTTAAGCAGAAAAGTGAGTGGATTCTTGGAGATCTTGTCACGTTACGCATTTTTTCTAACTAGAACGCTGTGGTAAAGAGCGGAATCTAAAGGATTAGACAGCATTTGAGCGAAGCACAAGGAAGGTCGTTGATTAAAATGGCATTGAACACAGACATAATTCAAGGTCCCTTTTGTAGACTGGCAGCCAAAGCAAGATCCATTCCGTAATAAAAACACATGCATAACGTGACCTAGTGTGACAACGTGCGTCACCACTAGAGAAACACAACACTGATTCACTCTTTCACATTATGTGTAACCCACTCAAACACACACCAGCTTCCCATTAGTGGCCTGATTAGATTAGATCACTCATCACTTCAACCTACAGGCCATTGTGTTTGGAGAAGAACTCACTTGATAACAGATTAAACACTAATTTGGTGGTTATTCAGTGTATATACATTTAGGTTTCATTAACGATTTGTTAGTGCATCAAGATCGTGTTTCTGTTTTTAAGCAGAAAAGTGAGTGAATTCTTGGAGATCTTGTCACGTTACGCATTTTTTCTAACTAGAACGCTGTGGTAAAGAGCGGAATCTAAAGGATTAGACAGCATTTGAGCGAAGCACAAGGAAGGTCGTTGATTAAAATGGCATTGAACACAGACATAATTCAAGGTCCCTTTTGTAGACTGGCAGCCAAAGCAAGATCCATTCCGTAATAAAAACACATGCATAACGTGACCTAGTGTGACAACGCTGCGACTGACCCAAGCTAATAACCACATTATTTCACATTTTCTATGGGTGCAACCAACACTGCTCAAACAACAACAAATGCCTTTACAAAAGCATGCCATACAATCAGAATAGTTGTTTTACCATGATAGTCATCGTCATCATCATCATTTTTAGACAAAAATAGTTATGTGCACTTACAAAGCTCAGAAAATAGATAGAATCACCAGCATTCAGTATAAAACAAACAGAATGAAACAAAAAGTCACTAAAATGTATTACTGTGAAGTTGAAGTTCATGCAAATAGTTTCCACTTATAAGATAAGTTAACACTATGGTAGTTTTTACAAGGTATTTGTTGAATTTCAATTATTGTTTGCAATACTAAACACACATATAAGAAAGAAATAACAACACCGGTTCATCGACATGCGGATTGCTGTTTGCGGCGGATGTTGTATTTGTCACCATTTACATAGAGTTTGAAACTCTCATTAAAGTGAACATAAAAGTCACATTTCAGAGTAAAATTCAAGGAATAGTTCAAAATGGTCTCTCCCTCAGGCCGTACAAGATGTAGATGAGTTTGTTTGTTCATGGGAACAGATTTGGAGAAATGTAGCATTACGTCACTTGCTCACCAATGGATGCTCTGCAGTGAATGGGTGCCGTCAGAATGAGAGTCCAAACAGCTGATAAAAACATCACAATAATCCACACCACTCCAGTACATCAATTAACATTTTAATTTATACATTTTTTAACTTTAATCTATTGCTTCTGGCTAAAATACAAGCCCATAATGCATAACAACACTTCCTCCAGTGAGTGAGACTATCCTCTTGTTGTCCTCTCACATCAAAATCCACCGACATATTTGTTTAGAATGGTTTTCACTTGTAAATGGTACTTGATTTGTGCATATTTCACTCCTGATTCAGACGAAATGACTTTTTCACTGGAGAAAACAATATTATGGATTGCTGAAAACAAGGGTAGAAGTTAAAAACGTCTTGATGGATTTGTTAGGGGGACCATACGTGCCATTTTCCCAGGACGTATGGCCAGGATTTCTATATTGCCTAAAATATCTAGGTTTTGGCTTTGTTTGCGTGTGCAGACCGATCGGTGTATGACATCAAAATACCATACAGACGGTTCCTTATGCTTTAAAAATGCTCTCGAGGTATTTTGATGGCATACACTGATCGGTCTGCACACGCAAACAAAGCCAAAACCTAGATATTTTAGGCAATATAGAAATCCTGGCCATTGGAAAATGGCACGTATGGTCACCCTAGATTTGTTAACTGATGGACTGGAGTGATGGATTACTTGTGATGTTTTTATCAGCTGTTTGGACTCTCATTCTGACGGCACCCATTCACTGCAGAGCATCCATTGCTGAGCAAGTGATGTGATGCTAAATTTCATCTTCAACTCTGTTCTGATGAATGTATAACTCGTCTACATCTTGGATGGCCTGAGGGTGAGTTACGTTTTCAGCAAAGCTTTATTTTTGGGTTAACTACTCCTTTAAAATCAACATAAAGCACACTGAGCAGCCTCAACAAAGGTCATGTGACTTCAGGTAGCAGCCCACATTCAGTAAGAGAGAAATCTTTTGACAAGACATCAAAAACGAACAGTACCAGTTGTCAGGAAGCCCCCTAGTCAATCCACATAAGACTATCTTCCAGTTCTGCAAGACTGAAAGACAACACTTATAAAAACATCCTTACAATCCGCTGGAAATTCTCGCTCTATGCGTTATGGCTTTCAACACTTGAATATAGTGACGATGCTTTCACATTCAGGATATCAGTGCCATTGTATTGTAAAACCACACACACGTACACGCACACAC
>NW_015505684.1:609510-627369 GCF_001515645.1 Sinocyclocheilus grahami
GATCGGTCTGCACACGCAAACAAAGCCAAAACCTAGATATTTTAGGCAATATAGAAATCCTGGCCATTGGAAAATGGCACGTATGGTCACCCTAGATTTGTTAACTGATGGACTGGAGTGATGGATTACTTGTGATGTTTTTATCAGCTGTTTGGACTCTCATTCTGACGGCACCCATTCACTGCAGAGCATCCATTGCTGAGCAAGTGATGTGATGCTAAATTTCATCTTCAACTCTGTTCTGATGAATGTATAACTCGTCTACATCTTGGATGGCCTGAGGGTGAGTTACGTTTTCAGCAAAGCTTTATTTTTGGGTTAACTACTCCTTTAAAATCAATAAAGCACACTGAGCAGCCTCAACAAAGGTCATGTGACTTCAGGTAGCAGCCCACATTCAGTAAGAGAGAAATCTTTTGACAAGACATCAAAAACGAACAGTACCAGTTGTCAGGAAGCCCCCTAGTCAATCCACATAAGACTATCTTCCAGTTCTGCAAGACTGAAAGACAACACTTATAAAAACATCCTTACAATCCGCTGGAAATTCTCGCTCTATGCGTTATGGCTTTCAACACTTGAATATAGTGACGATGCTTTCACATTCAGGATATCAGTGCCATTGTATTGTAAAACCACACACACGTACACGCACACACACGCTTAAAAAAAAAAACCACAAAGAACAAAACTACCACATAAATAATATATAAAAAGTTCCTGCGTGTACAGAACAAAAAGAAAAAGAATGATAGCTGTAGGTGCCTGAGTCGAGGTGAATCACAACGTTCCTGTGACGACGGTAGAAACACGTTAAAATTCACAGGTTTCTGATCACCGTGGGATCCAGAATGGCTATTTAAATCTCAAACACACTTGGCCAGCGAACAGCAGTAAATTAGCTGCTCCTTTAAATGAAAGGCCCTTAAAAACAACATGCTGTACTCATTCGAAACATCCTACAAGATCCCTTGAGAAAAAGAAGACAAGCTTAAACAGACATTCCTAGTCTCACAGACCACCAAAACTCACATAAAACCAGATCAGCATTGATTGTCAGTAAGAAGGACACATCAGCTGCTGGTCATCAAGGGCCAATACATGAGATTATGCTCTGATTTAAAGACAAACAGCTCTTTTTGAAGGAAATTCAACTTGGCAACCTGCAGATATATACGAGGCGAATCTCAATGATGTGATGTCAGCTGCCTCCAAGAGATCTGATTGGTGACCTGATAATACAAACACTGATCGCGGTGACAGAAAATCTGCTCGCCACCATATTCGCGAGAAAATTGACTACGAGTTTTGAATCTTAAAACCACGTGTGCGCTGCTGCTTTTTTACTTTTACCAGCGAGCCGTGAACTTTAACATAATATACAGCACTGCCGAAATAGACTTCAGATTACCTGAACACCAAAAAAAAAAAAAAAATCAAAATTTTAATCCATGCTTAAAAAAAAGAGAACAAAATAAGTGTTTTAAAACAAAACATCAGTAATTTGACCATCAAATATACAATCTCAAGAACAACAGCAATACTTAGAATCCTGACGGAAGTAATAATCATATATAATCAATAGTAGTAACAATAACAATAAATACAATAATAATGATGATATTTTTATTAAAACATGATCTACTGTATTTGGGAGTACCTGGGCGCAGGGGGCATAAGGCCAGTGAAGACGAGTGCGAAGGACCGTGGATAAGGCGGCAATCGTGCAGGTTATTAGAACTCTAGACGGGAACCTGGAGTCTATGATCGCCCTCGATGATTAAAATATGTAATCTTGAGTCTTGGCATAAAGACGTTCGGTCGGGAGCGTGCTGGGTGGAGTCAGAGGTGAGGGTGGTTCTGGCAGAGAGATAACTGTCGGTTTGCATGCAGGGGAGGACGGCTGTGTCCAGCGTTGGAAGGCTGGAGGGTTCGGAGCGCTCCGACGCTGGACCTCTGCTGCCGTCCTATCAGTCCTCCCTGTCCTTCACCTCCGTGAAGGGCACTCGCATCTAATGTATCGCTTGCAGGGCCGCTCTGAAATACAAAAACACAGAAACGTTGTTTTTAATCAGCTCTCACTGAATGTTCTAAAAATATATCAAATAAAATATACATATATTTAAAAATATAAAAAACTATTTAAAAATGTTTTTATCAATGTTTATTAATTATTATTATATAGTTAATATGAATTTTTGAATAATTTATTTGAATTACTATAAATGACCTTAAAATTAGGATTTTTTTTGTATAAAATTATAATACTGTTCAAAAGTTTGAGGACGGTAATATTTTTGAAATACTTTATTTTTGAAAGTTTCTTATGCTCTTATAAGCTTTTTTAGTATAACTGAAATAGTATTAGTTTTTACTAATATTTAGAATTAATTTTTATTTTATATTTTCTGTTTTTATTTTAATTTTAAAGTTTTGTAATTGTCTTGTTTTTGTCATTTTTATATATTTTTAATGTCATAATTCTTTTTATTTTTTAAGCTGTCTACATATTTTTATTTCAGTTTTAGTTACTTTAGTACATCAAGTTAAACTAAATGAAAATGAGAAATGTTGCCTTGACAATAAGCAGAGATAAAATGAGTTTATGTTTTTTATATTTTATTTTATTTCAGTTATTGTGTATTTTATTTCAGGTGAAGAAAATATTTTTATGGTGTACGTTTCAGTTAACTATTATATCCCTGCTTATGCTTACCAAGGTTGCATCTGTTTGATGAACATACAGCAAAAACAGTAATATTATGAAATATTATTACAAATTTAAATATGTTTTCTATTTGATTATATTTTAAAATATAATTTATTCCTGTATGGAAAAGCTGAATTGTAACATTATTTAGTAAATGCGTCTTTGCTGAATAAAACAAAACAATAATTTCTCTCGATGAAATCTTAATGATTATAATGCATATTTTATATTTGTTTTTAATTTATGTATTTAACTATGTGCAATCTTGATATAGATTTACACTTTCTGAAGAAAATGTGCATCAGTACTCTCATTCACAGTGCCAGGGTGTTACAGCAAGTCAAAAGAGCCCACCCTCAAGTTTTTCTATATTCTGGTGTCTAGATCTGTTCAGAATCCATTTTGACAACAACCAAAACAATCAAACTCTACTGAGAAACAGATCCAAAAAGCTCCAGTGTGAAAACAAATCCAAAGCGTCACCTTCACTGGAGAGGGGCAGCCGGCGCACCGGAGCAGTGGAAATGAACGTTTTGCCATTTGGAGTCCCGGCGGTGCCACACACGGGTCTCCTCCGACTGGCTGCTGCGTGGCCGGCCCTGCCCATCCACAAACTGAGTGAGGCGGATGTAGGCGATGCAGGCGGCCTCTTCTCCAATCAGGTGCACGTGAGGGTTCAGGATAGTGGTGTGGATGGGCTTGCTGTTCTTAGAAAGCACTGCGGAGAAACACACACACGGAGAAAGATCATGTGCATGGTGCTACTGCCATTTCTTGTGATTTATAAGACACATAAATAATGTAGTCTTTCTGATTGAACACACTTACAGTTCTCAAAGTAGAATCTATGGAAGTCCATTCCCTCAACCAGGTTCCCCAAAGCCTCGGGTTCAAAGGATGTCAATCCAGGGTCACAGATTTTCCTGTTACAACGATCCCATTGTGCATTATTATTCAGGTAGCTGCTATATACATGGATAGTTACTTTCATCTTACTCTTAATAAAACTGTTGCTCCACCATGCGAGCAGAACTGACTGTAGAAGAAGACAGTTTACAGTAATGGCCGCTATAGTGCTCTTATATACAATATAGTATGTGTTGGGCCAAAGTAGTTTGTGTCTGTAAGAAAGCATAGCATAACATTGTGTCTGTAACATACGCATAGGCATCAAATTCCCCATTATTGATGGCTTCTATCAGCTGCTCCGTGATCTTGATGATTTCCTGTTTGCGTGCTATAGAAGAAAACATGGACACAGGTGAATACACACATACAGTTCATGCCAAGTAGTCCCACCTTAGTTTCAGATTTTTTTTTTCACTCAAAATTATGATTATTAAAAAAATATATATACTTTTTACGCAAGATATTGGAATATTTTCATCTTTACATTAAAAGACATGTGAATTAAAGACCCAATAAATACGAGGTGCTTCAAATGGACCAAAAAATAAACAGAATAAAAATGGACAATGTATCACAGCCTTTATTAATCTTAGGTGTAAGTATTTTTTAAATAAATCTTTTATGCTGCATTTATTTGATCAAAAATACAGTACAATTGTAATACTGTGAAATATTATTACAATTTAAAATAACTTTTCTATTTTAATGCATTTTATAATGTAATTTATTCCTGTGATCAAAGCTGAATTTTCAGCATCATTACTCCTGTCTTCAGTGTCACATGATCCTTCAGAAATCATTCTAATATGCTGATTTGCTGCTCAAGAAACATTTCTTAATATTATCAATGCTGAAAACAGTTGTGCTGCTTAATATTTTTGTGCAAGTCGTGATACTTTTTTTTCAGGATTCTTTGATAGACAGAAAGTTCAATGCATCCTTGCTGAATAAAATGATTAATTTCCTTTACAATCAAACTTTTTAGCAGTAGAGCATGTTCCACCCCACCTTCCTGTCTCAACAGGAAATACATCAGCACAGGAAAGAAAATTGTGCATTCATGGGTTCTTTAAAACTATAGACTGACAGAGCCAAAGCTAACTGTTCCTCTTTGTTGTACAGGACATGAACAGACAGATGTCAACCTTAACCAAGAGTTAACGCTCTGAAACACAGGCAGAGGTCAGAAAGGTCACACCCTCCTGACTCCAGACCTGAGAGGCTGAGAGAGGTTTAACACACACCAGCTCTGCTGTGGACCTAGTTTCTCAGTCATGATCTTCAGTCTAGACCTTCATCCATTCCTCCTCAATACTCTGACTAAGCTCTCTCTCCTGATGAAGTTTGTACGCTCACACATGCACAGACTCACAAAAACACTCATCTAATCAACATCTCCACCACTTTCCTCCTTCTCGTCTTCTTCTGTCTTTTCCTTGTTAACCGCATGGAGCTAGTTGAGCTATTCCTGGATCCTTAGATACGGCTTATTCTGGTTTCCTCACCCTCACTCACTCCCTCCCTTCATGACTTCCTGCTCCACTTTAGAGGAGCTTAGTGGCCCCGACACGTCCTTCAGTTTCTCCTTGTCAATCTGACACCGCAGGCCTGATAAAAATTCTCTAACTGTGGCTTCAGATTTGATAAATGCCCCACTTCCTTCAAGCGGATATGCATGGAAGTGCATCACAGTTCTGTCACAAACCAGACTCTGTAAATGTCACTTCAGATGCTTAAATGCTGTGTTTTTATCAGGGAAAACTGCCTCCTGCTACTTCCGAATGTCATATGTTGGTTTCAGGGTTGATGGGAATTCAGCTGCAGACTGTTAAAGGCCTGATATACTCCTGAAGAAGTTATTTTTCATTCCTCGCTTAGCGGTAAAAAGATATTTGATATAACCGAGCAGCAGTATACTGTCTGACACCACACACACTGCTGGGAATGGCGTTTAGATGAATATGAATATGCTGCGCACTCTCCTCTCAATAACAAAACAAACAACAAAAATGACAGTGGAGAGAAAACAGCATTTGATCATAGCGATGTGGATATGTTTGTACCAGATCTGCAATTCAGCAGTCTAGTTACATCACGTTTATTTATATAGCCCTTTATACTAGTGGTCAGCTGATATATCGGCCGATATCTGGAATTTTTAATTATCGGCATGGGTCAAAAAGTGTCCAAAGCGGACTTTTATTTTAATAGTGCACAGGACTTTTATTTTGACAGCACTGAGAATGTCAGCATCTGAGCCAAAGTCACTTTAAGGCACGCCTCTCGGGCATGCAAGTGCAGCTCCCATCTTTTTGAATGGGGAAATATCAAATTCTCCAAAACTGCTTGCCAAGCTTGCGATTCATTTTTATATTTGAAATCACCAATGAAATCTGACAACAACAATCTCATAAATGTTATTTATTTTGCTCAAATAGCATTAAAAAAAAGCTTAACTCTCAGGCTAGACCAGCCAGTGCGCATGCGCAGTCCTGAGTGCACGTCTCAGAATGCTGACTGTTTCTATAGCAACCGGGACTTCTAACAGCAGCTGCAGTGCCACGCTGACTTTACCGATTAGGGATTGGCTCTTTTGCTCAGAAGGCGGGGCTTCGTTCAATAGAGCGGCCATATTAAGGGTTGTATTTTTCCCCATTCAAAACTATACGAGTGACACGTCTTGGGTCTTTGAGCGCACGGAACTCCCATTCTCCATCTTTAATATACTGTCTCCATTTAACAGTTGTAATAATTAATTAGTAGACAGAAGTAGACAGAATGAAATGTTTATGCGGTTTAAGGTTAAAAAAACACATTATTTTCCACATACTGTACATTATTGTTTCTCCTCTATGCCCCGCCTTTCTGAAACGCGTCGATTTTTACAAAGCTCATCGGTCTGAAAAGCGAGGTTTCCTCTGAGGCCTGAGCGATAAAACGATATCGATATTTATCGACGGTACACCTTCTTTGATATCGATAGAAAAAATGTTCGATATAGCGCACGATATAGTCTTCCCCATTTTTTTATTACGAGTACGACTGCTGCACTCGCGTCTCACTCAAGAGATGTAGCCATGCAAAGTTAAAACAGTTTAAACTTTTAAAAAACACGTTGTGAATTTGTGGAGGTTTATTCCTTTTCACTGCGTCTCTTATGTTTTTAAATGCAATCTGCGTGATGGGCGATTCGGCTATTTGTATTAAGCAATGCATAAATACATGATGCTGTTTTGTTCATAATTGTTTATGCAATATACGAAATTATATATGATTTTTATGAGTTAATATAGACGTAATGCACGTTTTTATAGAGTTACTTGCTAAATGCGCTGCATTATTTTGCTCATTGCGCCCTTCTGTGGCCTCGGGAGACAATTAGACCTATACAATAAAGACCTATTTAAAACATTAGAAATTAGATATTTGCTTAATTTTTATTGTGTCTGATTGTTAAAACAAAAAATATTTGTTGTTTGTCTCAAATTGTGTTAATTATAAATAAAGTGGTTAAATTTTTTTCTATTGCGTTTTGTTTTAAAAAATGTTATAAAAAATGTCAATAATTATCAATACCGAACGATATGAAACATTATATCGTTGATAACTTTTTTAGCTATATCGCCCAGCCCTAGCTGCACACATCTGAATATTTGGGTTGAAGTGTTCTGGAACAGTGTTGTAAATACAACTTAACCACTGATTTCTTGTCGTGTCCTCTTTTGGAAGACCAAACAAAGTAGTTTCGCTTTCGCAACGAAACACAGCATCTCCACGATATGGCAGCGGTGGTGGCAGCAACAATAAAGTTAAGCCTTCTTTCTTTGCGTGAACATTTGGGCGGCGTTATGCAAATCTTCCCACATCGTGATGGGTTTAAACGAGGGGTTTTAGGGGGGCGTGGACGAGTCTTAACTTTTATAAAGAATATCTCTTTGGGTTTGAGACTTTAGTCTTTGCAACTTTAGGGATCTTATCTATTCATGAACAGCTTGTAACACTCCAAAGAGAAAGGAAAACTTGAAATCGCATCAAATGACCCCTTTAAACATGAAAAAACAGTGTCAGTGTCACTTTAGATTAGCATTGCAGAATTACAATTTCTACTATGAAGCAGCTCAACAGAGTGTTCAAGTTTTTAACTGCATATGACCTCAATGGACTTGACTTAAAAGAAATGAACCAGAGAAGATTTCCACGTCAAAGGCGGCAGAGCCACAAAGCCACACTAACATATTACATAATAGCCATGGACCAGTGGTAGTTGGAAACTGTTTACCAGCCAGAGCAAGATGTTTTGAACTTCCAGACAACTCCATACAAACTTTACTTGAAATGATGCCACACCAGTTTGTTTTTCAATTTCGTTTGAAGTATATCAGGGCCTTTAAAGTGCAACGTGGACTTGACCTTATGCTATAAGCACACACACTATATACTCACTCTGTGCAGACACAGAGGGGGTCGGGGGGGAGGAGGTTTGGGGAGGGGGGACTGAGGTTCGTGAGGAAGGTGACTCGGTCTGATGTTGCGGGACAGGTGCATGGCCCACACAGCTCACCAGATCTGTGAACCGGGATGAGTGGGTTGGGAAAGGGAGGAATGCATTAACACACCATGAGAGACAGAGAGATGGACAACATGTGAAGAGATGAAAAGGCAGTAACATCAGACAAATAACAAGATGCATGGGGCAGTGGTTTCTGACTGAACAGGATATGCATCAATAACAAGGGTCAACGGTCAACACTTGGGCCAACAGACGGACACGAACAGGGTCCAACATTAAAAGTGCATGTTTTCCCTGTTAAACACCTAAGGAAATTAGTAATACTGTACACCATGTACATTCACATTATAATTTTAACAGTGGACTAGAAAAAGTTTTAATACATGTGAGGACATGGAGGGGGTTGACTCATGGGGTCTGACATATTAATATCATACAGTATGACTACCTGAATACTATTCACTTTATCTTAATAAATCTTTATAATTCACTTTATCTTAACAACTAATTTAATAACCCTGTTACTAGAAACTGACAGCTTAAAAATGACTTTTTTATTAAATTACTTTATTTAGTACTTTAATCGATTGAATATTATTTTATTATAATTATTATATTTACCATTTAATACAACTTATTAAATAAATAATTAGAATAATTATCAAGCTAAATGATTTAACAAGTTACTAAATTTAAATGCTAGATTCATTAAATCATTAAAATGAATAACTAATTATTACAACGTGATTACTTTAATAAACCATATTTTAATAATCATTAAAATATATGAATAATTTATTATTATTAAATTAAGTTACATTAATACTTTAAAGTACAAAAATGATTCTAAAAATATATATTATTTAATTATTACAAACAATTACAAACGAATGATTTTTTTAGCACATTATTTTCATAATTAAATTACTTTGTTAAATACTTAATTGAATTATAAAGATTATTAATAATTATTAAAAATAAATCGAATCAATAAAAATGGATAACTATTATTACTATTATTATTAATTATTAAATAACTATTTAAGTTAACTAATACTTATTAATTCATTATTAAAAAAGGAATTACTTGAATGACAAAAACAATAAAACGACATAATGCTCTAGCCAAAAACATTCATGGACCCTGTGCATGAGCGTCTGTACTTAGGTCTGCAGGGGGCGCTATACTCACTCTGCATGATGGGGGTCTGTGGAGGGGATTGTGTGGAGTGGGCAGCTGCTTTGCTATCAGGCACAGCCGAGGGTCCCGAGCCCCTACGGGCGCAGCCCAGGATGTCGGTCAGCTTGGTGGCTGTTTACACATGAAGGTAATGATGACCGATGGAAGGTGGGAGCAAGATGGCAGAGACTCATCCAAACTCAAGTGCATGCCATTCCACTTGCTGTTTCAGGGGGGCAGCGCACACAACAACAGCAGGGAGTTGATCAGCAAGAGAAAGTGGGTTGTTTTTAGATTAGCTTGTTAGCTCTTTTTATATAATTCGCCTCAAGAAGAGCAAAACTCATACGAAGCTGGTTATTTTTCAGGGATTTGCTTTAGTTAGATGCCGTGCAATCCAGCCAGGCCAAACCAAACGAGTGCAGACCAGACTTACAGAAGATGGCGGGGGCGGAGCCCGGAGGTGATTGGCTGACTTCAGCGGGGGCTTTTACTGAACCGCTATCTAGGCTTTTCCCTATTGAGCGGGAAAGGAAGAGGTGGGAAGAGATTGGAAAGATGAGACTGAGAAAGGAGGACGTGCAAAGATGGAACACGGCACACCATTTAACCTACAATTGAGGCTGAGCCATTTACATGGAAGGGTGGCAAATCGTCCCGCCTACTTCTGAACACGACATTTCCACACAACGAACCTATATTTACCCGTGTGAATAAAACACACATACGCAAAGCCTTAGCCCACATCTCTCACATTTTCAGTGTTCTCACAGATAAAAATACACCGAAGGTGTCCTGAAATGCACGTCCCAGGAGAGCAGAATTAAGTCAACACTTCTTAAGAAACGTACAAACTCAGAGGAAGTCAAAAGGCCACAACAATGTCACAACAATAGCAGACGCAAATTACATTTCGGAAAAATTAAAAGCTTCAGATTTTTCATATTCAAGGCTTCAAAAACTGATTTGTCAAAGTTCAAAGACGAGGCAATGTGTGCAAACCTGTGACTGCAGCAAATAGCTTTAACTTTAAAGTTACATGTAAAAACAAATTTAATTTTAATTACATAAATACATAATTGAAAATAATACAAATATTTATTTAATAAATAAAATAAATAATAAAGTAATTTATTTTAAATTAGTGAGTTTTTTTTCTAAATATTACTATTATTTTTCAAAAAGCAATAAGCCATGTGAGGCTTTGCAATACAGTGATTTTATCATGATTAATGGGGTTCAGGTATAACGAAGCAGAGCAACTTCCATTATGCGATATACACTACTGTTCAAAAGTTTGGTGTTGGTAAGATTTTTAATGTTGTTCTCTTTTGCGCTTATATTTTGAAATATTATTACCATTTAAAATAGCAGTTTTCCAGTTGAATATATTTTAAAATGTAATTTATTCCTGTGATCAAAGCTGAATTTTCAGCATCATTGCTCCAGTCTTCAGTGTCACATTATCCTTCAGAAATCATTCTAATATGCTGATTTGCTGCTTAAGTAACATTTCTTATTATTATCAATGCTGAAAACATAATATTTCTGAAATCTTACTTTTGTGGAAACTGATACATTTTCTTTAAGATGAATAAAAAGTTCAAAATAACTAATCCTTTGTAATCTTATTAATTATTTTTCAATCAATTCTGATCAATTTAATGCATCCTTGCTGAATAAAAGCACTAATTTCTTTTAAAAACACCTTACGGACCTCAAACATTTGAACAATACTGTATTTCTGAGTGAAACAGGAGGTTGAAGAAGAAAAAAATGCATATGACTTGATTGTATCCATCAGGAACTTACTGGATTGTGAAAAGTGTCTTTTTAGAGCTTGGTGATGTTTTCAGAAATGCAAAGTCCTTGGTAAAAATCACATTGTTTCAATGAAATACAACAAAAACAGATGCCTCTCACCTTTGACGTCTTCATCCTCAATGGTGGTGTTGCTGCTGTCTGAAGATTCCTGCAGGACAGACAAAAGCAATCAGTGTCCGACCTCACACCAACAAAACATTTACTCAACAAACATCAACTAACTCCAATAAAGCACAACCAGCACTACCACTGAGACGAATGGAATAATCACTACCGCAAATACATATAACACTTGTAGTGCCAACAGCAGTGTAGACAGTCGAGAAGGTTTAATCTCAAGCTCAGCCACCTGGTGAGGCTGTAACACAGGCATTCAATGAAACCCAGCTCCTGTGTTGTGCATCTCCACGTCTCTTTCCCAGATGGCAGCATTGAGAACGCAGCTCTGCATAAGCATGTAACCACCCACACACACACAAACGCATTTAATAGCTGCATTTAGCTTCTGACGTATTACAAATGCAAATGACTGAGCCCCCGTCTGCTCGTATTTCTCTCGATGGGTTCCTGTGGGCGAGTTATCGACCCACCGCAGGCACCTTGAGAGTCTGAGCCGCAGGCAAATGGACTGTCAGACTTCAGCCAGCTGTGGCCATGCATATGGGACGGGAGGCCAGAGAGGGAGAGGAGCTTTATAGATAGAGGATAGGAAACTTTTTTGGTAACAATGGGAATGTCTGATTGGATGAGTCTGGGCTATGGGTTAACAGCCATGTTATTTTAGTATCAGTAGATACTATTAAAGTTTTTCTTAATATTTTGAATCAGCTTCTATTTTTCTATTTTCTGTTTTTATTTTAATTTCCGTGAAATTTTAGTAATTGTCATTTTTGTAGGCTTTTTTTAAAGGGGTCACATGATGTTATTTTAACATTATTTTGTGTATTTGTTGTAATGAAATGTGTTTATGCAGTTTAAGGTTCAAAACGCATTATTTTCCACATACTGTACATTATTGTTTCTCCTCTATGCCCCGCCTTTCTGAAACGCGTCGATTTTTACAAAGCTCACTGGTCTGAAAAGCGAGTTGTGCTCTGATTGGCCAGCTATCCTGTGCGTTGTGATTGGCCGAATACCTCAAGCGTGTGATGGAAATGTTACGCCCCTTACCTTACTGTGATGCCATGTCCTGGCAGGAGCGACGAGACAAAAACATTAAAACCCATTACAAACGAGGCATTTGTTGCATCCAGAGGGGACATAATTACGGATTATAATGACTTATACTGTCTTTTTACGTGTTGCGTTGCATCGCGTCACAAACATAAAACCATGTCTGCATTTGTGATCGGAGAAATGACAAACAACAAGCGCTACTCTACACTGCTCAAAACTCGCGTTTGAATCATCAGTGGCAAATTCTTTAAATATGAAAACGCACTTACAGGAGTCAGCATTATTTGTCAGAACACCGGCATTGTAGGCTACTCTCCCAGGAAACAGTCCTCGTCCTCCGTAAAATGTGTTGCACACATCTGGATATTTGGGTTGAACTGTTCTGGAACAGTGTTGTAAACACAACTTGACCACTGATTTCTAGTCGTGTCCTCTTTTGGAAGGCCAAACAAAGCATTTTCGCTTTCACAACGAAACACACAGCGTCTTCACGACATGGCGGCGGCGGCAACAATACCACAGCGAGAATAAAAGTTACACCTTCATTCTTTGCGTGAACATTTGCGCGGTGATATGCAAATCTTCCCACATAGTGAGGTAGACATGTGGGGGTGTGTTTAAACGAGGCATTTTAGGAGGGCGTGGACAAGTCTTAACTTTTATAAAGAATATCTCTTTGGGTTTGAGACTTTAGTCTTTGCAACTTTAGGGATCTTATCTATTCAGCTTGTAACACTCCAAAGAGAAAGGAAAACTTATATATATTAAATTATTAAATATATATGTCTAAATAGTTTTTATTGATTTTTATTTCAGTTTTACTACATTAAGTTAAAACAAATTAAAATGACAAATGCTGTCTTGATAACTACCTGAAATATAGTTTTTTAATATTTTATTTTATGTAATGTTCATTTCATTTCAAGTAACAAAAATGTTTCTTAGTGTTTTAGTTTTATTTTAGTTTCATTTTTAGTTTTAGTTAACTATAATAACCCTAATAAAAATGGTTAAATATAATCATTTTATTTAGCAATGACAATAGCAAAATAATATTTTTTAAATATTATAATCATACCCTTGAAGCCAAAATGTAATAATAATTAAAAAAAAATATATATATAACTATTTGATGAAATTAAAATAGCTTTCCTTTTTGGCAGACTTCATGATCAAATCAATTGCCATTTTATACATTTACATTTATGCATTTGGCTGATGATTTAGGGTACACATTTTTTACCATTTTATTTTTCTCAGACAAGCTATGGTTAGTTTTAAACACAATTTAATGAAAATGATCCAAAAAGATGGTATTTTTTTTATCATGTTATGTCATAATTCAAGAAAGCAGCAGATAAAATGCAGTGCAATGTCAAAAGTCATTACAAACCACATTAGAACAATATCCAATCAATTTTTACCACTTTATGAGCATTTCACAACACACCAGTTTACATTTCTGTTCAAAAGATTGGGGTCAGGAAGTTTTTTTTTTTTTTTTAAGAAATAAATACTTTTATTCAGCAAGGATGCATTAAATGATCAAAAGAGACAGTATTATAATGTTACAAAATATTTATATTTCAAATAAATGCTTTTAAAATTTTGCACAAAAATGTTAAGCATTGCAACTGTTTTTAACATAATATTAATATTAAGCAAATCAGCATATTAGAAGGATTTCTGAAGGATCATGTGACACTGAAGACTGGAGTAATGATGCTGAAAATTCAGCTTTGGATCAAAGGAATAAATTGCAATATATTCAAATAGAAAACAGTTGTTTTAAATCGTAATAATATTTCATACATTTTTACAATTAAATGAGCATAAGAGACTTCTTTCAAAGACAAAACAAAAACAAATTTTACCAACCCCAAACTTTTGAAAAGTAATGTGATTTTTTTTATCATTGTCTAAACTGTTTAATTAAAAAAATATGTCATATTACTGAAGTAAAATTTTCCCCATGTTGAAGTTCAACTAATTTCTGCTTAAAACCATGCGTGTATTTGACTAACAATAGTCAAAAGAACATTCTATGTCATTGTTTTACCTGAAACAATTAACACTGAACACCGTACTAAACACCACACTCTTAACCGAACACTTTCCCATCCTAATGTGACTGCACGCTCACTCACAAATCCAAAACAACACCCTCGCTCGCACCACAGAATAAAGAGACTGGCAGCAGATGACAGAAGCAGAGAGAGGAGGAGAGGAAGGTGGAGAAAGAAAGAGAAGAGGATGGGGAGGGTCGTGCGGAAGATGTACCTTGATCCCATCCACTGGGTTATGGATAACAGTGGTCTGAGGCTCCTAAAGAGAAAGAGAGAGAAGAGGAAGAAGAGGAGACAGCGAGAAGGAGAGGGGAAAAAAGAGGAGCAAAATGAGATGGAGGTGAGAGATGGCAAGAATAAAACAAGTGTTAGCAAAAAAAGACGAGAGATGGAGAGAGAGCAGTCTCAGTTAGAACGAGGGAGAGAGAGAGGAAGAGGAAGTGGATGGAGGTTATTAGTCGAAGGTCAAAGCCCAACATCTGAAGCCAGTCCAGAGATGTGAACGCATCTAATCCCAGCTAAAACACCACAAATGTACAACTTTAAGAACTTTTGACTACTAAGTGCTTTAATTTAAAAACAAAATGCATAGAAATCACAAAGATATTGTTTCAAGGTCAAATAAGCTTGAAGGACTGTGAAATGTGCTTAACAAAATGAGATGATCTCTTTCAGAATATCAACATAGTTCTTATTAACGATGTGTTAACACAACAATGATGCTTTTTAAAGGTGCAGTAGGAGATCTTGGAAAATGCTAACTTTAGCCTGATAGCACTGAAAGCGAACGTCCCACCCTCCCTGCAATCGCCGTCCAAAGCCACGCCCCCTGAACGCATTTACGCTCACAGACCAGAATACCAGAGACAACATTACTTGCATCAGCATTACACATTACATTACATCAGTGGTTCCCAATTCCAGCCCATGTTCCGAAGTGAAGTAAATTCAACGGATTTCCTCCGTTCAGGGAGTAGGGAACAATGAACACTGTGTAGGGATCATATCGATCGGAACACAGTTCATGCACGTAGCTCACTTCTAACGAGCTGGCGTGAGACTGGATTAACCGCTGGGCTACATCATGTGTCATTCACTGGTGAGAAATCATTAAAAGTACTACAATACCAGGAAGGAAGATCAGGTTGTTGATGTTTGTCTGCCATTCTCACTCTGTCTGCACAGCGTGCGTGAACGCGCTGATGACGTATCCTGTCTGCGCGAACTCGGTGCGCAGAGGTATGCTAATACATATGTTGACAGGCAGGTAGGCTACAATACCAGGAAGGAAGATCTGGTTGTTGATGTTTGTCTGCCATTCTCACTCTGTCTGCACAGCTTGCGTGAACGCGCTGATGACGTATCCTGTCTGCGCGAACTCGGTGCGCAGAGGTATGCTAATACATATGTTGACAGGCAGGTAGGAAAGCCAATTAAAATGCTTGGACCGAGCGTTTTGATTGGACGAACATTTCTTGATCCTACGTCTTCCACAGAATATATAAATACAGACAAATATATTTAGACCACTTAACTTAATGATTGCTATCGGGATGTGAAGAGACTTTCAACCAGCATAACAAAAAATGTTTCTGAAAACAATCACCTATTGCACCTTCAAGCTTTTCAAGAGAAGTTTTGCTCATTAATCAATATTAGATGTTGAAGCCAAAGCATCTATAATTGTCCAAAAATGTAACTGGACACTCAAGACACACTTAAAAATATGTCTGAATATCATTGCATTAGAGCAGGGTTCCCAAATTGTGAGTTGATGAAAAGCTAATCAATTAAATAACAAAAACGTCAAATTAAAACAATTCTAAAAATAAAAACAAAATAAATTACATGCTAAAAAAAGATTATAATATAATATAATATAATAATTTGTTAACCTGCATATTATATAAAAAAAAATTTAAGTTATTGAAATATTAACTTTAAATCTCAGGGCAGATATCAAGTAAATATTTTAGATCAGCTGGAAAATAATAAAAGTAAAGTAAAGTAAAAAATAAAATAAAACAAAAAATAATTAAAAAACAGCACAAGCACACTGTAAGCAAAATGTTTTACAAAAAACAACAACAACAACAGTTACTTTTTAAATTATGATGTTTTCAGATGCCATTTTCTTTTTATATTTTGCAGACATTTTAAAATGTGACTCGAGTTGCCAAATGCTTTTTGGGTCACTGTATCTGTCAAAAAACAATGCAATTGTGAGGCTCTGAATAGTAAAAAAAAAAAAAATTTAATAAGATGTGTTTTATTTGATGATATTGTACTGATTACATTACACTGGATTTATTAAAATAACAGAAATAATGAAACAATGTCAATACATCAGACTTTACAGCATTAGGTTTTATAAAAAAAAGCAAAAATGCACAGAGACGTACACACAAACACATATATTTAATGAAACATTATAACGGTCATAATGAGAGTAAAAAATTATTGAAACACAAAGAGCCAACATCTTAGTTTGGTTTAGGGCTGTCCAAAAAAATTTAGAATTTAGAATATTCGTCGAATTTAAAATAAAAATCCACATTCGAATGCAAAAACATTGCATTCGAATTTTAGGTGTGTGTCAGGCAGCCTTATCAGTGGAGTACGAAATTTTCTAGAGGGTCATCTATCACCGTTGCACTCGCGTCTCGCACAAAAGAGCGGCATGTTTAGAAAGCCATGTAAAATGAATGCGAGTTCAACTTTTAAAAAACATGTCTCGAGACTTTACGGCGTTACTTTCCCCATCCCACTGCATCTCAAGTTTTTAAATGAAGAAAGTACTCTTTGTGATTGGTTTTCGGTCCTTTGTATTAAACTATACATACATGCATGATGCTGTTTTGTTTCTAATTGTTTAAGCAACTTTATTAATTATATAAGGTTTATAAACATTATTTTAAACATTATGCACTTTTTTCAAAGATAGTCGTGTTATTTTATTATGCTTTGAAGAAACGTGCATTAGTAATATTTTGCTCAATGCGCCCTCTTGTGGCCTCAGGAGAGAAGCCAAAAGCTTTTTCAGGGTTTCTGCAGACTTGAACAAGTTAAATTTAAGACTTTTTAAGACCTTTTTATTACCACCTTATATGAAATTTAAGACCTAAATCTGTAATGGAAATACACATTTTATTACATACATATATGTAATATTTAATGTTTATAAATTAAAAAGAAAACAAAATATCAATGCTGTAATAAATGGTATTTATTACTACAATATACAGTGAACTTTTCATGTCAGCAGACAATATCCCATACAAAATATCCCTGCAAAATAACTGCATCACTGAGTTTTTTGGTGGAGTAAACAATTTATTCTGAAGCAATATTTTCATCAGTGTTCTATCAGTTTTTACATACTTAAATCTGCATATTTACCTTTACAAAGGCCTATGTTTAACCTTTTTAGATGTATGCATCATCTTACCTGTCAAATTATTACAATTTATCAATAAATTCAATA
>NW_015505684.1:627937-662329 GCF_001515645.1 Sinocyclocheilus grahami
TGTTTTAAATGCATTTATGAATATACAAATAAGAAATGTTGAGGGGGAAAATGCATACTTTTCAACATACTTCTCAACTAAACGACCAGTAAGTGACGGTAAGTCACTTAATGAGTGAGTATTGAGTCATTCATTCAACTGATTGAGTGTGTTATCATGCATCTCTTAAGGACTTTCGTGGACAGCTGACTATTCTTCATATTCTGTGTGGTGGTCAGATAAGTTTAAATAGTTTTTTACCTTTTATGGGCATTTTACCTTTATAAAGCCTTTTTCTATAAGTGTGCATTATCTTTTGAGTCAAATTCTTACATTTAATCAGTGAATAAGAATAAGACATTTGGGCTGTTACCAAGGAAATGAAATCAGTATCAACAAGATTTATCTTTGCAATCCAGACATAAGCAGCATCTGAAGTGGCATTTAGATGTGTTTACATGCCGTTTAATGCAGAACATGAATGCATTTAACCTGCCGTTACAAATGCATAAATAATGTTTTGATATATTAAACATAAAACATTGAATACTGATATTTGAAATAATAAAAAAAAATGAAAAGATACTTTAAATGTGAAATTAAAAGCGCTAGTAGGTGGCAGTAAGTCACTGTTAAGGGAGTCATTGCGATTGAACCGAATCATTTAAACGGTTGATTCATTCAGGAACGAAACACTATCATGTTGCTCAGAGACGCAAAACAGCGCTGTGGCTTTGTTTGGAGTTATTTTTGTTGGCGAAATAGTCCAAAAACAGGCAATATTGGTGTCTAAAACATAAGTCTCTTAATAAAACTTCTAGTTTATTGAACTGTTGTAAAAAATCAATATCACATTTGTATATGGTAATTTTTGGAGAAAAAAAGGCACTCTTCCGTGTGAACTTGAGTATAAATATACACATTTTCTGTCCCCATGTCTTGAATTTGTGATCATTCTGAATGTACTTTAATAGACTGAATCATGCAGTGATCAGGCAGAGCGCACTCTAAATGCGCACGTGCACTAGACTTCACGTAATGCGTGCACTCTGTAGGTGTTTTGAATGTTTGTTTGTTTTTTGCGTCGTGAGAATATTGAGTAAAATAGCTCAGTTGTCATGGTGTTATTTAACTATATCATGTTATGAATAAACTAAACATTTTGAATTTTTACCTCTTCTGCGTTTATGTGTGCTGTCACGCTCGTTTGTTCTGAAGTCTCGAGACAAACCGAGTGAGCCTCAGCGCGAGCTTGTATTCTGTATTCTGCAGTTCTCTCTGATGACGCAGTAACTTACCGCGGGTCGGTCTGTCCAATGATTGTAAAGTCATTAGGTCCGTCAGACTGAAGATATTTGAGCGGTAATGAGACCAAAAATATTTAAGACCCATCGAATCCGAATTTAAGACTTTTTAAGACTTTTTAAGGCCTTATATTAGGAAAACGTTATTTAAGACATTTTAAGACTTTTTAAGGATCCGCGGACACCCTGTTTTTTCCCCCTAACTGAAATTATGCCTTTTAAATTTGAATATAATTCGAAAATTTAGTTTGTAAAAAATTCGAATTTAGTTTTTCAGCCATTTTAACAGCCCTAGTTTGGTTGTTTTGCCATTGATCCAAACAATGAAAAACACAACGTTCATGCACACACTCAGCACACATCTTTGTGAAAACATGAAGCTAACTGACGCTCAAAGCATCAAAATTCTCCAAATCTGGATTATAAATCTCATCGATCATAACATTAACATTGTTTCAATGACAAAGATGAAGATGCTTGGATTCAAGTCTCTGACAGACACACAGCGTCTACGACAGGTGGCCTGAGATGCGCCAGACGCTGACACAGACAGACATGTGTGAGACAGGAGAAGATGGAGCGAGAGAGAACAGAGAGGAACAAGAAGGTAAATACCAGAACAGGAGAAGGGACGTTTCCTTTGGGACTGGTGACTATGCTGTTTTTGGCACTGTTTGACTGTGGCTGTGCAGAACACAAAACAGTGTTAAAGGGTGTCAGTGGGTGTTTAAGTGCGAGAAAAGAGAGAAATAACAGAGAGAGAGAGAGCAGGGTGATAATGTGAGGATTGTGTTTTATGTTTGAGCTCAACACTGGTTTAAAAACACAACTGAACACACTAGGCTGATGGTCTTGGAGATTCATTGAGTGGCGCATCATTTGTTCAAATACATTTGGTTGAATCTCCTGAACCGTTGAAGTACATTTCCATGTCAATGTCACATTTCACCACAGAATTAAAAAGAAAAACAAGGAAAGTTTGAGAAAATTAAGCTTTTTTGGGAGACCATTCAAATTATTTGCTTTTTTGACAATTATTTTATGACAATTTAGCACATATGCCCAAATATTTCTGATTAATTTATGTATCTGGATGTTTTCAGTTTTAATATTTTATTATTGTTAAATAATTTAATTTAATAATTAATATTATTAACTCATTAATTAATTATTCATTTTACAACAGATAAAACAATAGATGGAACGATAGACCAACAGATAAGACAAATAAAAAAATATTTTAAAAATCATTTATGAATTTAATTGATAGTTAAATTGCGAGAAAAAAAGTCGAGACAAAATGTTGAGAATAAACGCACTGAATTTCGAGAAAAAAAATAGAGAATAAACACACTCGTGTTATGTTCATTTCATCTCGTTGGTTATTTTGACTTTTTTCTCGAAATTTAATGAGTTTAATTCCAACATTTTATCTCAACTTTTTTCTCGAAATTTAACGACTTTAATCTCGAGATGGTTTAATTAAAAAAAAAAAAGTTTTATTTTTGCTTGGCCCAAATCCTCTTCCGTAAGTAACTGATTAATTAATTAATCATTTTAATAATGGAACAACAAATAGATAGAACAAATATATGGAAAGGTAGACCAAAAGATTGATGGAAAGATAAATATTAATAATATTTCATAAATAATTAATTAAATTAATTAAATTAATATTAGTAATTTCAGTAGATGATGCATTTATTATTTATTTTAATTAAATATTTTGGTATTTTCAAATAGGGATTATCATTAGATTCTCATTAAACAATTCTATGTACAAATTATATGTATTCTGTAAAAAAAACGTAATAATTAATTACCATGGTGTATAAATACTTCATTATTTATATTCTACTGCATTACAATATTTATTAGTTGCTTTTTTTTCATTAACATAACAGAAAAATTATGTTGGGAAAATGTGCATAATTGTGATGAATTTTTTTTACAATGCCATATCATCTTGATAGTTCTAAAAATGTCTTCATTTCTTTAAACAATGTAACCATTTTTTTTTTTTGACATGAAATGTGGCCTGGGCCAGTTCTTTACACATTTTCTGAGATTCGCTCTTTTAACATGTAACATTTTTGGAAATAATTTTAATGTATCACAAAGCACTGCTGGAAAAGCCAGTTAAAACCAGTTTCTGATAGCTGGTTTTACATGGTTTCTTTGTGGTCCAGGCTGGTCAAGATGGTTAGTATAAAGCTGACTTGGTAGGTTGTGTTGATAAAGCTGGTTAAAGCTAGTAGTTCACCCTAGACCAGCAAAAAAACAGCTTTTCCAGCTTAAGATGCTATGTTTTATTTCCCCCAGCAGGCTGAATGAAAGGAATAAAAAAATTAATTAAAAAAAGCAAACAGAATTAAGCAAACAGTTCAGAAAACCTGTGCTTGGTCCATTGTTTTCTTAGAGAAAGTCGCAGTAGGAAAGCAGAACTAGAGGAGAGTCCTTATGGATCCACAGGAAGTACAATCAGAGACAACAGCAAACAGAGACAGACACAGCGAAGCAACAACAAAAAGCCAAACACACAAGACATTCTGTGCCAGTCTAACACATTGACGGTCAAAAATGACTCGCTATCCAACCCTACAATAACATCAACCCAAAAACACTACGACCCTCACCTGCGTCTGAGGAGTCATTTAAAGCCATCTGACCCTTTAAATCAACCGCTTGACATTTGAGCAGGAGAAGAATCAATATAGATCATTACAAGAGTAGATTTATTCGACATTGTGCATTAAATGACATAAAAGCCCAACAGGATGAGCAAATGAATGAATGGATAAACAAGAGTGAGAAGAGAAAGGGACGGAGGGATAAAGAGATTAGGATTAAATATCATTCTCACCATGTACTGAACGGTGGAGCTGGATTTCCGTTTCTGGGTGGAAAGGGGGTGATGGAGGGATGGAATGAGAGAGTTAAATACATGTTATGATGAAGGCTGAGGCGAACATTAATCACACAGAATCGGACAGACGTATGAGAGGCAGGAAGACTGAGAGAAGGTGCGCGTGTGGGTTTTTGGCAAGAAAGTGAGTTTGTCTGGTGGATAAAAGACTTTTGATGTGGTTTAATGTACAGAACAGTCCTTAAGGCCTTCTCTTCTCAGAGATCTTAATACATCATTGTGAACACACACACACACACACACACACATACACATACACACAGAGCTGCTGATGGGATTGAGTCAGTGCAGGTGCTGACAGGACTGTTCCTGTATCTCTACAGTTATGAAATTATTTTCAGAGGAAGAAAAAAAGTTTAAAAAGTTTATGGTTTTGTCTATTGTCTAATCAAGTTTAGATAGATGGATAGATAGATGGATGGATAGATAGATAGAATGATATAAAGACAGAATGCAAGAACAAAATATAGAGAATGACTGAATGATAGATAGAACGACAGAAAGATAGAACAACATATAGAGAGAACGACTGAATGATAACTAGATAGAATGATAGACAAAAGACAGACAGATAGATAGAATGATAGATAAAACAATAGAATGATAGAAATATAGAATGACAGATAGATATATAGATAGAGAATGATACATTGATAGAAAGATAGAATGATAGAATAAAATATAGAGAGAATGACAGAATGATAGATGATAAAACGATTGAAAGAGAACGATAGATAGAAAGATAGAACGATAGAAGGACAGAAAGATAGAATGATAGAAGGACAGAAAGATAGAATGATAGAAAGAATGAACGACTGGGATGGATGGATGGATAGATTCATTTCTTTAAATTACATTTCAGTAAACTCCTCTTCCTGCCATTCTGATTCTACTTCCTGTCTCTTTATTAATCTGTAGTTTCTTTCAGCCTGAGCTTGTGTTTGTGTCTGTAAGAGTTAAACCCGCTCTTCTCACAGTTCCTTCAGCCGTGATGCACTTCATCGCAATGCAGCACCAAAGACAGCGAGAAAACCAGAGCGCAGAAAAAGGAGGGAAACGTCGGAATGGAGGAGTGTGGCGAGCCAGTTGCTAAGCAATGAGTGAGGCGCAGTGGAAGCATCTATTTCTGTCTCCTGGCTCCCTGGGTTCAAACCGCCAGCTATTCCTGGAGCGAGAGCTACATTCCATCCCGCCGCTGCTCTCACTCTGGATCGGGATGATGTAGTGGATCCGGTGCGAGGCGAGGCGTGGCGTGGGCGGAGGAATCATGGAATGATTGGCGGCGAGAGATGGAAAGTGCTTCATTAGCATGGCTGACAATCACAGGGCTGATGAAAGATCACACCTGCCCAAGCAGATAATAGGGCCTTTCGCACCGCTTTAGTTCCAGAACTAAATGTACAGTACTAAAGTACTGGGACGATTTTGCGCAAACTATTTCCCAGTACCATTTAAAGGGTTGCATTCGCACCGACAGTGTGTACTAAGAAGTGACGTAAGCCGGTCGACAACAACGTCATTTGGACGTCAACAACGGAAACAAAGAAGAACAACATTAACAACAGGAGGATGGAGGACGCTGTGATCAGAGCGGTGTTTTTGTTGTGTCTCGCGGGTTTCACAATAATGGACATGGAAAGTCGACGTATACGTAAAGCGATTGAAAGAATGGAAAGGAGGACTAAGAATCTCCAACGACAACTGGTAGTGCTACATTTGCTACAAGCGCCTGCACTTCAGCACCCGTCCATCTATCGCTGTTCTCCACTTGCGAAATAAGTTGACACAATGTTTACAGTATGTTTACACAGCGTTTTAAATCATGGCGGGTGAGGGCATTTTCAGACCCTGCTCCGGAGTAGGAGCTAATTTGGTTCTCGAAAAAGGCAGTCCAGTACTAAAATTGCTCCCAGTTCCGGCGGTGCGAAAATGCCAAAAAGTGGGTAGTTCCACAATTAGTTCTGGTACTATGAAAAGGTTCCCGCGGTGCGAAAGGCCCTAATGAGAGCGAACAGTTCCTGCCGCAGGTGCAATTTTGAGTGAACTTGTGGAGGATTTTCACTCTGCGGCTAACAAGAAGTGAACTCAGCTGAGGATGAGAACACAGTCTGACTGAAATGCTGATGTGGGCGGCGAGCCATGCTGATTCAGACGCAACCGCAGTCAGATACGGAGAGAAAGTCAAAATACAATATCAATGCATATTTGTTACTTACACTACTGTTCAAAAGTTTGGGGTCAGTAAGATTTAGAAAGAAAAAAAAAAAACATACTTCTACTAAGCTCACATGCCAAAAGTAAATGATCAAAAGTGACAAGAAAAACATTTATAACGTTACAAAAGATTTTTATATCTAATATATGAGGAGTACATTTGCAAAAGCAGATAACTGTGACACAATTCGGCGTGGCATGGAGGTGATCAGTTTGTGGCACTGCTGAGGTGGTATGGAAGCCCAGGTTTCTGTGACAGGGGCCTTCAGCTCATCATTTTTTGGTCTCTTGTTTCTCATTTTCCTCTTGACAATACCCCATAGATTCTCTATGGGGTTCAGGTCTGGTGAGTTTGCTGGCCAGTCAAGCACACCAACACCATGGTCATTTAATATATATATATATATATATATAAATATAGTGCCGTGAAAAGATTTTTGCCCCCTTCCTGTTTTTTTTATTTCAAACAATCAATCATCAAACTAATTTTAATATTACACAAAGATAACCCGAGTAAATACAAAATGCAGTTTTGAAATAATGATTTCATTTCAAAAAAGCTGTCCAAACCTGCCTGGCAGTACGTGAAAAAAGTAATTGCACCCTAAATCTAATAACTGGTTGTGCAACCCTTGGCAGCAGCAACTGCAATCAAGCACTTGCGATAACTGGCAATGAGTCTTTCACATCGCTGTGGAGGAATTTTGGCCCACTCTTCTTTGCAGAATTGTTTTAATTCAGCCACATTGGAGGGTTTTTGAGCATGAATGGACTGTTTAAGGTCATGCCACAGCATCTCAATCGGACTTGGCCACTCCAAAACCTTAATTTTTTTTCTTGAGACATTCAGAGGTGGACTTGCTGGTGTGTTTGGGATGAGGCTTGCAGTTCTTTAGATGTTGTTCTAATTTTGGTAGGCCGGCCACTCCTGGGAAGGTTCACCACTGTTCCAAGCGTTCTCCTTTTTCTGGATAATGGCTCTGACCGTGGTTCGCTGGAGTCCCAAAGCCTTAGAATGGCTTCATAACCCTTTCCAGACTGATACATGTCAACTATTTTGTTTCTCATCTGTTCTTGAATTTCTTTTAGATCGCGGCATGATGTGTTGCTCTTTAAGCATGCTTCACTTTGTCAGACAGGTTCTATTTAAGTGATTTCTTGATCAACACAGTTAATCACAGTTCTTTCATGATTTAACAGAAGGGGCAATTTATTTTTCTTCTTTCAAAAACATTAAGGGCCAGTTTTACTAAACAGCCAATTAGTTACGTTGAAAAGAACCGGAGGCCAAAAAATGAAGGGCTGCAAGAAGTTTTGATAGACCTGGTATTGAGTGTCTCCTTGATGAGGGTTCGAAGTCGTCTTTTATTTCATGAAGCAAATTAAAAATAACATGGCTTGGCAAACTGTATGTTCGGATAATGTGTTCTTCTGGCATTCCAAATAAATGAATACGTGTGGAAAAAATCCTCTCCCTTCTACCACGCGCTCTCTGTTCTCTGCCGTGCCTCCTCTAGCAACAATAATTGCAGCCATTTCAAGCGCAAATCAGTTTAAGACATGCTCTTTTGGGCGTTAAATAATGGCGCAAATGCCAGTAATTTGACGAGCGCAAACATTAGCAAATCTCGTTGCGTGATTCATTTTAATACTCTCCTCCCATAAATTTTGCGTCTGAAAAGGAAACTCCTACAAATGCATATTCAATAAGGTTAGGCAAAAATAACTGTCCACGCCTTTTATAGCACTAATTCCTCACTGCGCGTCTTTGGTAAAACCTGACAGTAGGGCTGTGCAATTAATCGAAATTCAGTTTCGATTTCGGCCCCCAACGATTATGAAAATACAGTAATCGAGATTAAATGATTATTGTGCCCCATTCCACCCCCTTTCCAGCGGTGCTCTTTCGTTCCTCCATAATCAGTAAAATCATGTAACGAGACTTTTGCAAAACAGGACGTGCTTGATTTATTTAAGTTGATTCGATTGATTTATGTTTTTAAAAGCGTGAAAGAACTTGCGCTTCCTCGGGAAGATTACTGTGGATGCGCTCAGAGAGGGAACACAACACGGACATGTAAAGTCATCTTTTAGCACCTAAACGGTCAAATACACACAAAAATGTGTCAAAATGCAGCGCTTAGTGATTATTCATGTAAACCCTCGTTGGTTATGTAATTAATGAATGTAACGAGTTAGGAATGAAAATACTTGTGTAACAGTAAATTGGATCCGTGCGGCTCTTAAAGTGACAGCGGGCTATATTCCTGCTGCCGACTGTGTGCTTAATATTAATCAAACAACAAAAGATACATTCAAAATCACTCACTGCTCTTTTGTAGCTTTAATAAAAAACAAAGGAAATGTAATTCTTACAGTGAAGACTGTGTTGTTTTATTTTACATTAGGTTATTCAATTTCTCTAGTAGGCCGTTAACTGAATACTTCAGACTTACATTAAAAAAAAACTTAAAGCACAGTTTGTTTCATTTGTATATTTTTTATTCTATTGTATTCTTTTGCTTTTTTATTATGGTTTAATTATTTTTAAATAATTTTTTTGTTTAATTTTGAGGACCTTTTTTTTAATTAATTTTTTTAACTAATATTAGTTACTCTGGTATTCTGCTGTGGTATTGAAAATTGTGACATTTCGCTGGTCTCTATAATGTAGATGTCATAGCAACCTTATTTACAGAAAATATATATTTGATATATATCACTATCTTTAAATAAATCTTTCATATAAAGTTTTGGTCATATGGCCCACTAATAATCGTTTTAAATAACCAGGATTACAATATTGACCAAATGTTGACTAAAATAATCGTGATTATGAATTTTGTAATATTTTAACGCCAAAAGACGGTTTGCACTGGCGCAAGCTGATAGTAAAACTGGCTCTCAACATCTTACCGCCCTCAAACTTTTGAAGGATAGTGTATATGCCAATACCGGTGTTTTGTTTCATGCAATTCAATAATGGAAGCATATTATATTAGGATTTTTAAAATCTTTTTTTGTCAGTACAAAATTACAAAAACTTATACTCTACATATAACGTGTTTATTCCTTATATCAATTTAAAGGGACAGTGCACCTAAAAATAAAAACTGACAGCTAGAAAAAAAGAAGAGAAATCTGAGGAGGCTGTAGAGCTTAAGTTAAAGTGACAGCGGGCTATATTCCTGCTGCCGACTGTGTGCTTAATATTAATCAAACAACAAAAGATACATTCAAAATCACTCACTGCTCTTTTGTAGCTTTAATAAAAAACAAAGGAAATGTAATTCTTACAGTGAAGACTGTGTTGTTTTATTTTACATTAGGTTATTCAATTTCTCTAGTAGGCCGTTAACTGAATACTTCAGACTTACATTAAAAAGAAACTTAAAGCACAGTTTGTTTCATTTGTATATTTTTTATTCTATTGTATTCTTTTGCTTTTTTATTATGGTTTAATTATTTTTAAATAATTTTTTTGTTTAATTTTGAGGACCTTTTTTTTAATTAATTTTTTTAACTAATATTAGTTACTCTGGTATTCTGCTGTGGTATTGAAAATTGTGACATTTCGCTGGTCTCTATAATGTAGATGTCATAGCAACCTTATTTACAGAAAATATATATTTGATATATATCACTATCTTTAAATAAATCTTTCATATAAAGTTTTGGTCATATGGCCCACTAATAATCGTTTTAAATAACCAGGATTACAATATTGACCAAATGTTGACTAAAATAATCGTGATTATGAATTTTGTAATATTTTAACGCCAAAAGACGGTTTGCACTGGCGCAAGCTGATAGTAAAACTGGCTCTCAACATCTTACCGCCCTCAAACTTTTGAAGGATAGTGTATATGCCAATACCGGTGTTTTGTTTCATGCAATTCAATAATGGAAGCATATTATATTAGGATTTTTAAAATCTTTTTTTGTCAGTACAAAATTACAAAAACTTATACTCTACATATAACGTGTTTATTCCTTATATCAATTTAAAGGGACAGTGCACCTAAAAATAAAAACTGACAGCTAGAAAAAAAGAAGAGAAATCTGAGGAGGCTGTAGAGCTTAAGTTTAAGTGAAATAACTTATAACTCAAATTTAAAGCGTGATACCTGGGGTTCAGCTGAAACATCCTCATTTATTCAAAACTAAATGTTACAGAAATGCGGCATCATTCCTTGGAGTGCTTTTTAGCGTCGACCTCATAAAAACTTGCACGCTAAAAGATTATGTAACGTATGATTAATGCTCGATGCAGAGGGGATTATTCTCTAGATTAGACTCCACATCCAATCCCTAATAGAGAGCAGTCACAGTTTCATTTCTAATTCTGCGGTGCAATAGAGGTGAAAGCCGACCTTTTTACCCTGTCTGAGAGGATTATATGTTATCAGAACAAATGAACCTGCAAGTGCACTCTCTCTAATAGCTCATTATGGGTCGGAGGTCAACATCTGTCCACGTTCACCTGATGCCGCGTGACGCACGCCGGGTGGAACCGAGGGCAAGTTTAACAATGACCGAAGCACTATGAGCAAACTATATAGAGATAATAATGAGATAAGATGCAGATCAGAAATTAAAGAAAGATTAAGGTTGAGTGCACAAGCTTATACTAGGGCTGGGCAGTATATCGCAGTGATGGCAAGAATGGGTCAATTGGTAAGGATTTTGCTAAACTGTTTCTATAGCAGTATATCTGTGGTGCAATAAAAAAAATTCTGACATGTGTAAGTGTAGGTTTAGTTTGCAACCAGAGTTTTGTTAAATACATAGTTCTGGCATGAAACTCTAGATGGCACAGTCTGATAGGTCTAACTCAATCTGACCTAATGACATAATTATCACATGGCACAGCTGATTGGTTCTCTCCTGTATCGGTAGCCAATGAGCTCGCTGCTCAACATTCAAATATTTGACTAGTGCTTGCCGTAGCAGTTGCAGCTTGCTTCAGAAACCCTCCACCTTCCCCAGCTCCACCTGTATAGATCTGCTACGAGGTGATTCATGTATGCTATATGGGGGTTATTTCACGTATGTTATATTTGCAGCAGCAATATTTCTTACATGCTCACAGCAGCATGTCTGCCGCAGCAGCAGCAGAAGCGTAGCAGATCTATTCCGCCAAGACCAAATACATTAACATTGTCAAATACATTACCATGCCAATCCCTCCGAGAGTTGTCATGACAGAACTAAAACTATTAAAAATCATTGTTGTTAATTGAAATAAAGCCGAAATAGAATATAAATGTGAGATGAAAAGCTTGAAAAGGGGGGAGGGGGGGAAGAAGAATAAATGCCTTGGCAACTAACTGAAATAAATAAACTGAAATGGAAGATTTCTAAAAATTACTAAAACTGAAATAATAATAATAATCAAAATTTGAAATGTTGCCTTAGCAATTAACTAAAATAAATTTAAATTAAACAAAAAAATAAAAACTATTAAATGAAAATTAGAAATGTTGCTTCAGCAATTAAGTGAGATAAAATCCGTTTAATTTAAAGTACTAAAATTTCTAAAACAAACTAAAAAAGCTAAATATAAATATTAGAAAAACAAATAAGAACAAAAAACACAAAATTACTCAAATTCTGAATAAAAAAAATTAAAAATAAAAACAATAAAATAATACAATAATAAAATCTAATTCAACATATTAATAAATACTATGATAGACTATAAAATATACTAAAATAACACTGGTTGCAACATCACAAATAGTCACAGTAGTTTCTATAAAGGTTATTTTACACCAAGTATGGCTCATCCAATCATATTTATATGTTTTACTGCTTTAACTTGTTTCAGAATCATTAAAAAAAAAAAACTTTTACTTTTCCATCCATCGAGCTCCAAAAAAACTAAATTAGATTCCTTGTAAACTATTTTATTCACTGAATAATCCAAAAATAGGTATTAGTATGTAGTTATGTAATACATAACATTTTTGGATTGAATTTAGGGGGAAAATGTCTATATTGCGATATACACTGTGAGCGTAATATATTATTCATATTATGAAATAAAATTACTATACTGCCCACCACCAACTCATTGTCCAGTTTACTTAGAGAAGAATATAATCTTGCAGAATAGACTCAAACACACACTGCTAGAAAGAACAGAACATGGAGACAAACACTGCAAACGCAAACGCACAGATCTGCTTCAGATCAGACACACAGTGGACGCCAAAACTTCCACCAATTAAAAAACAAGAAACGTTCAGGAAAACTATGGAAACTGTGCTTGGCGGATGTGAACAGAAAGCAAAAAAGGTATGAAAAAGAAGGGAACGAAATGAAAGTGGGTCTTACCTTGACATCGGCCTTCTTGTTGAGCAGGCTCTTGGCTGCTGTAGACGGGAAGAGAGGAAGCGCAAACATCAGCACGCTGGGATGGGAGCAACAGTCTACATTACCGGAGCGCTAATGGTGCTCGGCCAAACATGTCACATAACCGTCCAAGCCAACCGGAGAAATCCCTCCCGCCCCACATCCAGAGGATTACAGCCGTCTAACACACTACGTGTGGAGTGCATGTCCGCACACGCATCACGAGTATGCACGGTGCGGCCCAGTCAAACCTGCTAGAATTAATCACCAAATGTGACCGAAACATCCCGTCCAGCAGTGAGCGGTTAGTGATTGCCATGCACACACAGGGGATGTGCTGGTGCACATGCAGAGGTGTGCAATCACACACACAGACACACACACACACACACACACACACACACACGGTTACCTGACTAAATGAAGATACAGCATTGACTTCTGTTGTTTTTATATGATGCAAATGAATAGATAATAAATATCCATAAAACAAGGTCAATTTACTTGAAGAGTTAAATTGCATTAGATATTAATATATTTTAGATTGTTCTTTGTTTTGTTTTAAGCATAAATCAGACAAAATTACCTTTGCTTTATGCTTGAAACAAGATGAAAATGTAAAATAAATATATATGGAAACAGGTATTCATGTATAGGTATTAAAATGTTAATAAATTATTTTTAGTTTTTTTTTTGTGTGTACTTTAAATAAATAAAAAAAAGATTAAATTTTTCTTGTAAGTATAAAACTACTGTAAAAATAACCTAAACCCAAATTCCTAAAATAAAACCCTAAAATAAACTTTCTAGTTAGTAAATATCCATAAAACAAGATACATTTACTTGTAAAGTCAAATTGCATTACATAAATATTCTTTATATATTTCTTTCTTTTGTTTTTAAGCATAAACCTAACAAAATTACCTGAGCTTTATGCTCAAAATAAGATACAAATATATAATACAATATATACAAGAATGTTTTTTTTGTTTTGTTTAGACATTTATTTTCGTCTAGATATATATATATATTTTTAATTTTTACTTTTTATTTATTTTTTTGCATTTTAGTAGTATAAAACTAACCTTAATCCTAATTCTGCCCATAAAATAAACCTTTTGGGGAAAATGGGGAAAAAACAAAAACAAAAAGACATTTACACAAAAAGTTTGGGGTCTAAAAGATTGTTTTTTTAAATGTTTTTGAAAGATCTCTTATGCACACCAAGGCTGCATTTTTTTTGATAAAATTACAGTGAAACACTAAAACTGTGAAATGATATTACAATTTAAATAACAATTTCTGTAATAACTGTATTCTATTTTAATATATTTTAAAATGTAATTTATTATATGCTGATTTGCTGCTCAAGATCAGATCAAATGCCTTTTCTGCTACTTTTGCTCAATTTAATGCATCCTTGCTGAAAGAAAGTATTAATAAAAAAATTTATAATAACTGACCCCTAACATTTTAAACAGTAGTGTATATTATTCACTTCATTTATAAATCATTTTTATAACCTCCCAAAGGCAGGTTTTGTCAGATTTAGTTCACTTCTATCCCAAAGGACAGCTAAATAAACCCACAGACTCACGCACACTGCAGTTAAAGCATGATACGTTCAAATATTTTGTTCATGTGGCGGCAAGGACCTGCACAATGCTGCATTTTCTTGCCACAAATGAGAATGTTGAAGTTTGTCCAAGTGAATAAAAACAGTCTAAGACAACTTCTCATCACTAAAATGAAATGGAGCTGGCAAATCCTATATTAACTGCCATGGCAACACAAAGAAATATTCTTAGTGTTTCTACGGCGCTAAAGAGCCCTGACTTTATTAATCCGTGCAGATAAGAGGAAGGTGTTGTGTGGAGGGAGGGTTGAGAAAGACAGAAAAAGAGAGAGAATCTTACCTTGACACAAATGTTAAGAGGCAGAGAGGAATGGAGAGAAGGAGAGATTAAGAAAGAATAGATTAAGAGAGAGAGAGAGATCAGCACGGGTTCATCTGGAGTGTGTTTATCTGAACGAGGGCAGGGGTTTCAAATGTGTGTTTCTTATCTAACATATAAAAAGGTTTATGTTCCATTCTTTGGTTTCATTTTCTAATCGTTATCTTGTGCCATTTTCAAGCCTTTTCCTCACACTTGTAGTGACACCTAGAGGTGACAACAAACCCGATTCATCTAAAACACCTGAGACACACACACACACACACACAAAACACGGCAAAGACGTGGAGGACAAATGCAGAGACGGGCATCTGTGGGAAAAAAAATTCTACAAAATAGATCAAAACAAAATATTCCGACTGCTAGGAATTATTTTAAAATTGTCAAGCAGTGCACTATGGGTAAACCAGGTCACAAGTGTTACAGATGCACTGCTGTCCAACCAAACTAAATTCAAAATGTGCTACTGTGTTATAATGATTATAAAACTAAATTTCACACAAGTATAAACTGCCTAGACTAGTCTTGGACTGAAATGAAAGTGCCTCACTACTGCAGTGAGGCACTGCAGACTATACTTAATTTCACGTCCATGGATTCTATTTGAATAATGCTGTTGGTTTTACTACAAATACAGGTTACCCTCAGTGTGAAAAAATGGTTACAAAACATGGTTACAGAAATATATTTTGGGGCAAAAAAATGTAAGTGTATAGTCCACCCAAAAACGAATATCATCATTTACTCACCCTCGAATTGTTCTAAACCTGTATGCATTTCTTTGCTCTATTCAAAACTAGATGATATTTCGAGGAATGTGGTAACTGGTTTCAGTCCTGAAACAGTTTTGGGTCTTTTTTACTTTCATAGTATGGCCAAAAAATACTATGGAAATCAATGGGACCCAAAACCATTTGAATTCCATTGTGTGGATAAAAATATTATGAAAGTCAATGGGACCCAAAATCGTTTGATTTCCCTAGCATGGACAAAAATACTATGGACGTCAATAGGACACAAACTTGTTTGACTTCCGTTGTATGAACAAAAAATTACAATGGAAGTCAATGGGACACAAAATTGTTTGATTTCCCTAGCATGGACAAAAATACTATGGAAGTCAATGGGATTCAAAACCATTTGACTTCCATTGTATGAACAAAAAATACTATGGACGTCAATGGGACACAAAATTGTTTGACTACCATTGTATGGACAAAAAAATTGTATGGAAGTCATGGGACACAAAATCGTTTGATTTCCGTAGCATGGACAAAAATAGTATGGAAGTCAATGGGATACAAAATTGTTTGACTTCCATTTTATGGACAAAAAATAGTATTGATGTCAATGGGACCCAAAATCGTTTGATTTCCCTAGCATGGACAACAATACTATGGAAGTCAAAGGGACAGAAAATAGTTTGAATTCCATTGTATGGACAAAAAATACTATGGACGTCAATGGGACACAAAATTGTTTGACTTCCCTAGCATGGACAAAAATACTATGGAAGTCAATGGGATTCAAAACCATTTGACTTCCATTGTATGGACAAAAAATACTATGGACGTCAATGGGACACAAAATTGTTTGACTTCCCTAGCATGGACAAAAATACTATGGAAGTCAATGGGATTCAAAACCATTTGACTTCCATTGTATGGACAAAAAAATTGTATGGAAGTCATGGGACACAAAATCGTTTGATTTCCCTAGCATGGACAAAAATAGTATGGAAGTCAATGGGACCCAAAACCGTTTGACTTCCATTGTATGGACAAAAAATACTATGGATGTCAATGGGACGCAAAATCGTTTGATTTCCCTAGCATGGACAAAAATACTATGGATGTCAATGGGACCCAAAACGGTTTGACTTCCATTGTATGGACAAAAAATACTATGGATGTCAATGGGATACAAAATTGTTTGACTTCCATTGTATGGACAAAAAAATAGTATTGATGTCAATGGGACCCAAAATCGTTTGATTTCCCTAGCATGGACAAAAATACTATGGATGTCAATGGGACTGAAAACGGTTTGACTTCCATTGTATGGACAAAAAATACTATGGATGTCAATGGGATACAAAATTGTTTGACTTCCATTGTATGGACAAAAAATAGTATTGATGTCAATGGGACCCAAAATCGTTTGATTTCCCTAGCATGGACAACAATACTATGGAAGTCAAAGGGACAGAAAACCGTTTGACTTTAATTGTACGGACAAAAAAAATATGGAAGTCGATGGAACACGAAACCGTTTGGTTACCCACATTCTTCAAAATACTTTCCATGTTCTAAAAAATAAATTAATGTAAGTCATACAGGTTTGGAACAACATTGAGCATGAGTAAATGATGACAGAATTTTCATTTTTGAACAGACCACCTAGAAAATAAGCTGTGGCAATCAACAGTCCACAGACATTAAGCTCAAAATATGCTAATAATATTCACTGAAAACCTGCTGCATGGATGCTGCAACCAGCCAAGAGTAAAAGTGCCAGATCACTGCAAAGAATCCTAGAATTTAGTGCTGAAAGGACATTGAACCCCCTTTCCTGAACACACAGGTTTAAAACACATGCACTCGGATCAGATCATATCAGGCTTCTCCTGCATCAGGAGACATGCGTGTGCTCTCGTGCAACGTTCAGTCATCAGCAGGCAGGCAAGAGAAAGAGAGAAACCTACAATTAAGAGATCTTACACAAAAAAGAAACCCAAGGGAGGAAGAAAGAGGCAGAACACTGAAGACGTGGAGGAGAGAGAATGAGTGCAAATAGAAATCAGAAGAGATAGAAGGAGAGAGAGAATAAAGGGACCCTGATGGAAAACCCAGCTAAAACCAACTGCTGACATCGGCACTTTAAATCTGACTGGCCGCCTGCTGCACTATTTATATTCAGGATACACTGATTTTAGATTTACCTGGATATAATCATCACATTAAAACAAAATGAACTGTGGTTGGTCACTTTGAATCTGAGTCAGATGGTCTAAATCTGCAGTCACACTAGACTTCATGCTCCATTCACTTATATTCATATGCATATGAGACCAGAAACATTGAAAATTCAGCTTAAACAACACTACACCTTCTACAGATAATCAACAGAGACTATACTGGTCTAACCTTGACATTTAATGACATTCGTTGGTCTAGATGGATTGTGGGGTCTGGTTTTGATCTGGTAGACGATTATGGTCAAGCTGGTAAGATTTGGTAACTGCTTTAGACAACAAACCCAGCTTGACTGCCTTAAACTGATATGACCTGGTTTTTCCAGCAGGGGAGAGAAAAACACTGACTGCGATTTGCAGCAAAATGATATGAAGTCATTTATTTTCATTACAATCTGTCAATTCAGCGATGCAACAAAGCATAAACAGGTTTTTTTTTCTTTTACTTTATGCAAATAGAGCAGCAACTGCCAATAGAAGTGAGCAATTTTACAGTTTCATATGCTTCAAATGCATTTAGCTGATACTTTTAGGTAAGTAGTCCCTAACCAGAGGCAAAAGTCAATATGATTGATGACTTTGACCTTTGATGACTTTGACCTTGTGGAAACTGATAAATTTTTTTTTTTTTACAGGATTCTTTGATGAATATAATTTTCAAAAGAACAGCATTTATTTGAAATAGAAATCTTTTGCAACATTATAAATGTATTTACTGTCACTTTTGATCAGTTTAATGTGTCCAAGCTGAATAAACATTTTAAAAATATTTATTAAAATATGGTAGCGTATATCAAAGGTATATATTTTATTAAATGACGCATTCCTTAAAAATTGAACCCATGCACAGCTGATCTAATACAAACATGCAATAATAATTCTTAATCTTGTTCATGATTTAATGTATTATGCACAACTGCAATTACAACACTTTCTTCTCCAGAATTAAAATTTTCAGCTGCAAGAAAACCAATCGGGTCCATTTATGATCAGATATTAACAAACTATGGCTGGTTACACATCTCAGGGCTATATGAACAACTCAACCTGCAGCGATGCATATCACAGTCAGTGTGAACAAGGCTTTATGAAAACTGCAAGAGAGAGAGATAAAGAAGGAAAAGAGAGATACTGTAGAACTGAAGGACTAAAGAAAAAGAGATCTAACGGCCATTCCCAAAGTCAGCCAGCGGCGTCTGCAGTGCTGAACACGAGACCGCTGTAACCTTGTCATGCTCCAAGCTCCATGCTGAATATGAATCATGAGAAGGAGAACATGAAGCAGAGAGGATGGATGGATGGAGGATTGGGTGAGACGTGAGGGGACGAGGGCTACCTTGTTCCACCAGACTGGTGGTGGTACCGGCCGCAGCAGCGGCTGCAGAGACGGAGGCGGGTGCCGTGGTCTGCCTGCCCACTGCCAGACACACACACAGACACACACATATGCCCATCGTGGTTCTCAACTGGTTTAGCCAGCACAGTACCAACACTGTTTAGAGTGCACAAAAATGTCCTAAACGCATCTATGGCCTATGAAGCCAGTTCCACACCGTGTCCTAACCAGATACAGTATGACAAAAGGCAACTTTTCCATGTTAATCAGAGTTCAATCAGTTTTTGTCCTAACCAGCTGCTGGAGCAACAGCATACAAACTATTTACAATGATAATCTCGGGTACTGATTATGTACTATTAAAAGCATCTAAGGTGATTTTGAATATCATTCTGTGTGACCTTTATAACAAATCCTGCTGTCGCAGACGTATCAGTCTTGAAACATGGATTTTTGAGTCATGAATTTTCTTTTTAGAAAGTGCTAGTTTAAAAAAGTATTATTAAATATTTTGAATTACTGTATCTAAACATTAGATTACTTTCATGCTCTCGATTTAATCATTTTAAACTTTTAAGTTTAATTGATAGAGTGAAGACTATGTAGTGTTTTATTTTACATTTAATTACTTTTTTTAATTATTGTGGTATTTCTTACAATCTAATACTACTGTTATGATTAACTTACCTGAAAACAAAGTACTCTTTATTCCATATGTATCTTTCTTCTTTTGCAGTTATTTGTCCTGTTGCTTGCCATTTGTTCAAATTTTATGACTGGTTTCTTGTTTACTTCAATAATTGTTTTAAAACTTTTTAATTATATTAGGCGAAATTAATATCAAAAATAGGATTCTAAACATAAAATCTTACCATAACTTTATTTCTAGCAAAAATAACTATAACGTAATATAAAAGATTTTGGCCATCCCAACCATGAATTTGGTTATAAAAAGAGGAAAAAAAAAAAATCAATCAAATCTCAAATTTCAATTAATTTAAATTGAATCGAACTAAGATCTCATTGTGAATGTCATCATTCGGCAAAATCTTTCCTGAATCAAATCAAAAACCTATGAATTACAGTATGAATTGATTCACTGTCTACCCAAATATTTGTTATATTTCATTTATATTAATGATATCCTTATACCAACTTTTAATTTAAATAAATATAAATACAGGTTTTAAAATATATACAATTTTAAAACAGCTACAACTTACGCTCTTTGTGAAATTATATAAATGATGAATTAAATTCAATTGATTCACTTGCATTAATATAGATATTTTCTTTCAGCTGCCTTCTCAAACTCAGACAGCTGTGATGTTTTTCCTTGCCTTCTAAATGTATTTAAATGTATTATATTTTTCAATGGTCTCTTAACCTCTCTCGTGAGCAATGAATCAAATTGAGGCTCTCCACATTTTGTTATTGGCTGTTTGCCGCTGATGTCACACTTACAGGTGCACAAGCTCTGGAGTTAATCATAATCATAAACTCATAAAATAAAACTAAACCAGGTTGGATTTGGTTGTTTTTGTCAACTCTGATACTCAGAGTAGGTGATATGCAACCTGTCCATGTTGACTAATTTGTCAACCTGTCTAATTTTAACTTCTATCAAGTGACAGATGAATTTACACCGAAATGCCGCAGACACACAGCCTTTTACATTAGATTCAATTTTAGGTCACGGCCCACCAGTTGAGAACCACTGCTGCAGACATTGAGAGAGAAACCAAAGGATAGAGCAGTCTGTTAGCGTGGAGAGAGTTAGCTGGAAACACAAGCCGCTGTCTGCAACCTGAGAGGGATCTTGAGAGTCCATTACAGTAGGTGGTGTAATCATATAATAAGGTTTCCCCTGTCACTCTGGAATAAAGAAAAGGCAAATTTTCTTGTCAAGCGCTCCTCGGGGAGCCACTTTCTCCTTTCAGCACGGAACGTGTCGCTTTCGCCAGCACCAATCTATGCTACGGCAAAACAGAACAAAGCATTTATTTGGGGGTTGGAGTTTTGGGGTTGTGAGAAGGCAGTAGAAATACAGAGGGAAAAAGTAATAGAATGAAAGAGAAGACAAACATAAAAAAAGCTCTCATCAGACATTAAAGGGGCTATATTGTAGAAAACATGAATTTACTTGTTTGGATTTAGTAATGTCAATCTGCAATAACATTCACCCATATTTACTCTATTCAAACAAACATATAATATACTCTGATTCATGAACAAATGACTCTTATGAACTGTTTTTTTAATGATTCAGTCAAGAAGACTCATTGAGTTTGAATCAGTCTAACGAGTTAGAAAGATACACGTTAACAAAACCATTCAAAATGGCATTTTAACGTAACCAAAACAAAAGGTACCAAGGAATATTTGTTGACTATAACTGCCTTAATAATAGGACTTGGCAATTTCATAGTAGAAAACAAATATATGTTACATAATATATGTTTGTGTACGGTGTATATTTATTATGTATATATAAATACACACATATACAGTATATATTTTGAAAATATTTACCTGTATTTATATGTATATATTTATATTCATATTATTTCCATTATATATAAATATATTTAGTATATAAACAACACATTTCTCTTAAATATATACGTGCATGTGTGTGTATTTATAGATACATAATAAATATACACAGTACACACATATATATTACGTAAACAAAAACTTTTATTTTGGATGCCATTAATCGTGATTAATCGTTTGACAGCACTAAATATAATATAATATAATATAATATAATGACCATTTATATTTTAAGTATATAATAAATTTTACGTACATAATATATTTGATATATATATATATATATATATATATATATATTATATATATATATACACATATATATAAATTAAAATCAAATATATATCTATATATTTCTTTTCTTTTATATAAATATAGAAAAATATATTTTATTATATAATAAAATACAAATAGAAAAATTATAGAAAATAAATATAAAAATGTAAAATGATATAAACAAATATCTAAAAAATATTTCAATTTAAAAAGGCAATCCACATATATATTTTTTTAATCAATCAATTTCTCTACTAAATATTTTCTATCATGAAATAGCCAAGGCAAATAGCTGCAGTGTGTCCTTTTTTGGATAATTCATTTTTTTCCTCTCTATCCAAACACCCCATAAAGGGCACTTATAAAATTAACTAAATAAGAACATAGAAATAAAATTAATACATTTTTATGCTAAGAACTTATGTCAATGTCTATTCTTTAACTTGGATGGGTCATTGTTGAAGAGGGTATTAAATAGTCAAGAAATCTTAATTAAGTTATCATAGAAAAAATATAAAAATAATACATCCCTTTTAAAAAAAAAAAAGTAAAAAAAAAAGAAGAAAAAAAAAAAAAAGAGAGCAGATACGTTGTTTTCGTTCAAATCAAAACAAACAACGTAGAAAACCTATCCGCGCGGATATTCTCCAAAATGGCACCAGGGTGACGTGGAGGAGACTAATTGTTGAATAAAGTCTTTATTTTAGTTTTCTTTGCGCACAAAAAGTATTCTCGTAGCTTCGTAAAATTACGGTTGAACCCCTGACGTCACATGGATTATTTTACCGATCTCCTTGCTACGTTTCTGGACCTTGATCGTGGTAATTACATTGCTGTCTATGGGAGGGTCAGAGAGCTCTCAGAATTCATCAAAAATATCTTAATTTGTGTTCCGAAGACGAACGGAGGTCTTACGGGTTTAGAACGACATGAGGGTGAGTAATTAATGACAGAATTTAAATTTTTGGGTGAACTATCCCTTTAAACATAAAATTAAAATTATAAATGCCTTGGCAAATAACTAAAATAAAAAAAAGTTCAAAACTAAAAATTTCTAACAAAATAAATTAAAGCTAAATAGAAATACAAAAAATTAATAAAAATGGTGAAAACACAAAATTACTAAAGTATAAACAAAATTAAAATTAAAACTGAAAATATAAAAATAAATGCTAATTCAAAATATGAATACTAAAATAGTACATAAATAATACTAAAATATCACTGTTAAGAGTTTGTGTTGATGCTTTTAGAATAAATTTAGAAGTCTGATTCATGTAATGATTCGTGGTTTTGATTCCTCTACTCAAGAAGTCAAATAGTTCAAATAGTCGAATGATTATACATGTCTTCAATTTGTCTTTCAGGACACAATATCTTTGCAACAGGCTTGATGTGAACTTACCAGAGAAATTGCGCGACACCAGCATGGTGGTCAATATCGCTCCCTACACGTGAGAAAGAGATCGTAACGTTAACAGAGCATCAAGCGGTGGGCTGCAGACGTATACAGATAAAATGCTTCCAGCTAATGACTTTTAAAAGAGACATCAGCAGACCTTGAGTTTCCTTCTTGCGTTGAACTTCTTCAGGCACTCGACTGTTTCCTGTCTGTGCATCATGGACGCCACAGTGGAACGTTGCTGCGGGAAACAGAGGTTTTTATTAAAGGAAAGGAGGGAATAATGAAGTCCTGCCACATTTCATATTGTGAATATTTTGTTTTAGCATGAAATATATCATCTCAGAAGTAATATGTGACCCTGGAGCACAAAAGCAGTTTAAGTCGCTGGGGTATATTTGTAGCAATAGCCAAAAATACATTGTATGGGTCAAAATTATTGATTTTTCTTTTATGCCAAAAATCATAAGGACATTAAGTAAAGATCATGTTCCATGAAGATATTTTGTAAATTTCGTACTGTAAATATATTAAAACTTAATTTTTGATTAGTAATATGCATTGCTAAGAACTTCATTTGGACAACTTTAAAGGCGGTTTTCTCAATATTTTGATTTTTTTGCACCCTCAGATTACAGATTTTCAAATGGTTGTATCTCGGCCAACTATTGTCCTATCCTAACAAACCACACATCAGTGGAAATCTTATTTATTCAGCTTACAAATGCTGTATAAATCTCAATTTCGAAAAATTGACCCTTATGACTGGTTTTGTGGTCCAGGGTCACATACGGGTCACAAACATCCTTTCATTTTTACAATAGTGTATGTATTCAGGTATTTTGTGCTGGTCAGTGGCTGCTAATACTCACGCAGACCCACGGGTGTTTCAGAGCCTCCTGGGCCGTGATTCTCTTGGCTGGATTGATGGTCAACATCTGATTGATGAGGTTTTTGGCATCAGGGGTGACCGTGTCCCACTCTGGCGAGGGGAACTACAGGAAACATGGGAACTCATGGGTATGTATTGACTCGTATGAGTGAAATCACAAGGGGACTCACGTCATAAGCCCCAGCTTTGATCTGTTGGTAGAGTTTGTGCTGGTCTTCATCCCAAAACGGAGGATATCCCACCAGCAGAATATACAGGATGACTCCTGCAATCACAGTATAGATATTTCACTTCTAACAGATTCTATGCAATTCTTTGTGTTCTCACAACTCTTCAAGTACTAACGCAGACATTTAGACACACATAAAACAACCCTAAATGTAATAATAAATACACATATCAATTCCATAAAGAAACATATACATATATAAACATTCTATAAAAAATATAAACTTAATTTAAACACCAAACATTATCAAAACGGCTACAATTTTAATGATGTCCAAGTTTATTTCTTAATATAACGTATCTAATTTCCTATTATAATAACTATATTATAATAAATAACATATAAATTATAGAAATATATTAACAAACGTAAATTGTATTGTTTAATCACTTAAAGCACTTGTATTGAAGTCTAATTTGTGAATAAATCATTGTTTTGAACTGGTTTTTTGTAATTACGTATACACAAAATACACAACCAGGTGTCAGTAAATTCTATTTCTTTCATTTTTTTTTTAAAGAAATCAATACTTTTATTTAGCAAGGATGTGTTAAATTGATAAAAAAGTGATAGTGAAGACTTATATTGCTAGAAAATACTTCTATTTTAAACAACTGCTGTTCTTGTTAACTTTTTATTCATCAAACAATCCAGAAAAAAGCATTACAGGCTCACAAAGAAAAATATAATATAATATATATATAATTTTTTTCTGAAAGGTTTCTGAAGGATCATGTGACACTGAAGACGGCAGTAATAATGCTGAAAATTCAGCACTTTGCATTACATAAATTAATTATATTTTAAATTATATTAAAATAGAAAACCATTATTTTAAATTGTAATAATATTTTGCAATATTACTGCTTTTTCTGTATTTTGAATCAAATAAATGCAGCCTTGATGAGCATAAGAAACATTAAAACATAAAAAATCTTACTGATACCAAAATTTTAACAGCAGTTTATATAGTTATATGTGGAAATTATATTAAATAACTTAAAATATAAAATATAGAAAATAATCAAAAAAAATAAAATAATAATTGTTTAATTCTATAGAGAAATAATGAACCGGTTCAAATGAACGATTCATTCAGAAACAAGAATTGAATGAATAATTTTTTTGAACTGGTTCTTTGTAATAACTCAGCATTTGTGAATCATTTGACTGTAAGGCAGAAATTTTTTTGGAGACTAAAACTGCCAGGTGGGTTAAAAATTGTTGCTAAACATCACGCGGCCTAGTGATAAACAGTTTAAATTAATTTCTCTCTCTTTAGAGTGTTGGATTTTGAAAATGACTTCTATGAATCCATGAACTGGTTCACTGATATACAAACAATCCTAATAAACCACTTCACCGAAATGAATCAGAATTCCAAACCCCAGACCAAAAAAACCACCAACCCACCTACTGATCTGCAAAGTAATTAAACCGCTCAACTATCGATGCTCTAGAGAAAGTGAATGTGAAATACGACGGTGAAAGCGGCGCTTGGCAACAGCCTCTTGACAACACCTGCCGGAGAAGAGCTCTCCACATCTGAGAGCTGATGTGTCTGAATATGTGCGGGGCGTTGAGAGAGAAAGTTAGAAATAGATGCAAAGAACTCTATCGGGAGGGAGCGTGTGACTCACCACATGCCCAAATGTCCACAGGTTTCCCATAAGCCTCCTTTCGTAGCACTTCTGGGGAAAGATAACCTGGTGTTCCAGCGAACCCTGCATGCGAAAGCAAAAATACACATCTGAAAATGCAACATCCAGGCTCTTTCCAACATTGTATGTTGGAGAAAACCATTTGGGTGGCAGATTATGTGCTTGGAAGTTGCGAAATTAAACAAATAAGGCAAAACGGTCTGGGATTTTTGCTTTGGGAGAGTTCAAACCGACCACGTACCAAACCAGGCCTGCTGGTCCCCTTGCACTTCAATGGCCAGGCCAAAATCGGCCAGCTTGACGGCGGCGTTCTTGCATTTACTGGCCAAGAGCAGGTTCTCCGGCTGGGGGGGAGATCAGGGGCGCACTCATATTACTGCTGAACCCAAATCTGATACATGTCACCTTTTAACATCAAGCACATAACATACAAGCACAGCTGCGCAACAGATACAGCATACAAACAGAATCAACTCCTAAAATATAAGACTCTACCGTGTTCTGTCACCGGCAGAGTTCGCTAGAAGTGCATTTCCTGTGATGTTCTACTGCTGTACATTTAAAATCATATGTGAGCTTGATATCTACGACTTTTGATCATCCAAATGGACCAATGGTTGATTCTCTGAAATAAAATAACTACGGTTAGCATTGCAGGCATTCAATTGTCAAGAAAAACATCTAACAGCCAAAATACAGATGACAAATGATGCTAAGCCATTGGTTCTCAATCAGGTAGCTGGGACCAGTGTTATTTTAGTATTATTTATACACTATTATAGTTTTTATTATTATTATTAGTGCTGTCAAACGATTAATAGCGATTAATCGCATCCAAAATAAGTTTTTGTTTACATAGTATTTGAGTGTGTACTGTGTATGTTTATTATGTATATATAAATACACACACATGCATGTACATATTTAAGAAAAATATGTTATGTTTATATATATTTGTATATAATATAAAATAATATAAATATATAAATTATATACACATGTAAATATTTTCAAAATATATACTGAATGTGTGTATTTATATATACATAATAAACAAACAGTACACAAATATATTATGTAAACAAAAACTTTTATTTTGGATGCGATTAATCGTTTGATAGCACTAATTATTATTTATTTATTCTTTTTTTTTTCATTATAATTTTGGTTAAATTTGGTAATTGTTATGTGCATTTGACATTTTTTATGCCATTATTACCACTACTATTACATTTATTTTTATTTCAGCCATTAGTTTTAGTTTAATTTTGGTTGTTATTTATTCCCAGTTAGACATTTTTGTGCTTTAACAAAATGAAACTTAGAAAACATGTTTGTTTGTTTTTTATATCTAATATTTATATTTGATTATATTTCAGTTTTATTTTAATTAACAAAAATTATATAATAATTTTACTTTTAGTTTATTTAATGATAATGCTGGTTAGGACCTACTAGAAGGCCTCAACACACTTTACAATAATTAAAATATATATATATAATTTGTTCCCAACAACTACAATTTCTATTGTATTTTTAAAGAACCAGGGCTCCCATATATGATGGTTGTTTTCATTTCTAGACTTGGAAAAGATTTGGAAATGTATACAATCATGGAAATATAAATATTTAAATATAGCCATCTAATATAATTTATCATGTAAAAATTTATGAGAAATTACATTAAAATTAACCATAACTTGTAATCATAAATGACTGGAAAAGTCATGTAAATTAATCGCTCATTAAGAGTGTGAACAGCACTCCGCTCTTGAAACTTTCAGAATTATGGAATTCTATTATTTATTTCCATATTACTGCTTTTTCTGTATTTTGAATCAAATAAATGCAGCCTTGATGAGCATAAGAAACATTAAAACATAAAAAATCTTACTGATACCAAAATTTTAACAGCAGTTTATATAGTTATATGTGGAAATTATATTAAATAACTTAAAATATAAAATATAGAAAATAATCAAAAAAAATAAAATAATAATTGTTTAATTCTATAGAGAAATAATGAACCGGTTCAAATGAACGATTCATTCAGAAACAAGAATTGAATGAATTATTTTTTTGAACTGGTTCTTTGTAATAACTCAGCATTTGTGAATCATTTGACTGTAAGGCAGAAATTTTTTTGGAGACTAAACCTGCCAGGTGGGTTAAAAATTGTTGCTAAACATCACGCGGCCTAGTGATAAACAGTTTAAATTAATTTCTCTCTCTTTAGAGTGTTGGATTTTGAAAATGACTTCTATGAATCCATGAACTGGTTCACTGATATACAAACAATCCTAATAAACCACTTCACCGAAATGAATCAGAATTCCAAACCCCAGACCAAAAAAACCACCAACCCACCTACTGATCTGCAAAGTAATTAAACCGCTCAACTATCGATGCTCTAGAGAAAGTGAATGTGAAATACGACGGTGAAAGCGGCGCTTGGCAACAGCCTCTTGACAACACCTGCCGGAGAAGAGCTCTCCACATCTGAGAGCTGATGTGTCTGAATATGTGCGGGGCGTTGAGAGAGAAAGTTAGAAATAGATGCAAAGAACTCTATCGGGAGGGAGCGTGTGACTCACCACATGCCCAAATGTCCACAGGTTTCCCATAAGCCTCCTTTCGTAGCACTTCTGGGGAAAGATAACCTGGTGTTCCAGCGAACCCTGCATGCGAAAGCAAAAATACACATCTGAAAATGCAACATCCAGGCTCTTTCCAACATTGTATGTTGGAGAAAACCATTTGGGTGGCAGATTATGTGCTTGGAAGTTGCGAAATTAAACAAATAAGGCAAAACGGTCTGGGATTTTTGCTTTGGGAGAGTTCAAACCGACCACGTACCAAACCAGGCCTGCTGGTCCCCTTGCACTTCAATGGCCAGGCCAAAATCGGCCAGCTTGACGGCGGCGTTCTTGCATTTACTGGCCAAGAGCAGGTTCTCCGGCTGGGGGGGAGATCAGGGGCGCACTCATATTACTGCTGAACCCAAATCTGATACATGTCACCTTTTAACATCAAGCACATAACATACAAGCACAGCTGCGCAACAGATACAGCATACAAACAGAATCAACTCCTAAAATATAAGACTCTACCGTGTTCTGTCACCGGCAGAGTTCGCTAGAAGTGCATTTCCTGTGATGTTCTACTGCTGTACATTTAAAATCATATGTGAGCTTGATATCTACGACTTTTGATCATCCAAATGGACCAATGGTTGATTCTCTGAAATAAAATAACTACGGTTAGCATTGCAGGCATTCAATTGTCAAGAAAAACATCTAACAGCCAAAATACAGATGACAAATGATGCTAAGCCATTGGTTCTCAATCAGGTAGCTGGGACCAGTGTTATTTTAGTATTATTTATACACTATTATAGTTTTTATTATTATTATTAGTGCTGTCAAACGATTAATAGCGATTAATCGCATCCAAAATAAGTTTTTGTTTACATAGTATTTGAGTGTGTACTGTGTATGTTTATTATGTATATATAAATACACACACATGCATGTACATATTTAAGAAAAATATGTTATGTTTATATATATTTGTATATAATATAAAATAATATAAATATATAAATTATATACACATGTAAATATTTTCAAAATATATACTGAATGTGTGTATTTATATATACATAATAAACAAACAGTACACAAATATATTATGTAAACAAAAACTTTTATTTTGGATGCGATTAATCGTTTGATAGCACTAATTATTATTTATTTATTCTTTTTTTTTTCATTATAATTTTGGTTAAATTTGGTAATTGTTATGTGCATTTGACATTTTTTATGCCATTATTACCACTACTATTACATTTATTTTTATTTCAGCCATTAGTTTTAGTTTAATTTTGGTTGTTATTTATTCCCAGTTAGACATTTTTGTGCTTTAACAAAATGAAACTTAGAAAACATGTTTGTTTGTTTTTTATATCTAATATTTATATTTGATTATATTTCAGTTTTATTTTAATTAACAAAAATTATATAATAATTTTACTTTTAGTTTATTTAATGATAATGCTGGTTAGGACCTACTAGAAGGCCTCAACACACTTTACAATAATTAAAATATATATATATAATTTGTTCCCAACAACTACAATTTCTATTGTATTTTTAAAGAACCAGGGCTCCCATATATGATGGTTGTTTTCATTTCTAGACTTGGAAAAGATTTGGAAATGTATACAATCATGGAAATATAAATATTTAAATATAGCCATCTAATATAATTTATCATGTAAAAATTTATGAGAAATTACATTAAAATTAACCATAACTTGTAATCATAAATGACTGGAAAAGTCATGTAAATTAATCGCTCATTAAGAGTGTGAACAGCACTCCGCTCTTGAAACTTTCAGAATTATGGAATTCTATTATTTATTTCCCAATTTTAAGAAAATAACACTTTGCAAAAATAAATAAATACATGCGTAAATAAACGTAAGTAGTAAGCTACAGTACTTCGAAACAAGTAGCTTTGTCATTATAGCAGAAGTACCATAAATATCTTCACCTATAAACGGAATATTTTTTTGGACAATGGGAAGCCTTGGAGTCAAAAAGGTTGAGAACCACTGATTTTACACATCTGTGCGTGCAAACATTTGTTATAGCTCTAGGGAATGTTAGCCTACATTAGCTTGCTGTCGACCTAAAGTTAATTAATACAGGATATAGTAGCATTACGCAGAAGAGTGTTATTCATCCTGAAGAGCATCTTTAAAGTTGTTCTTTACTGTCATTCAATCGCAGTGTTCCCTACAGCACCCTCCTCTGAGACTGGACTGGATTATCTTTAGCTGAACACGGTCGATTTGACTGACAGAACTGGCTCTCAGTGGTCTCACTGATGTCTGATACAGAATTCCGGGAAATTAGCTTCGTTTTTCTCTTTCATGTCAACATGAAACGGCATCCGCACAACAATTTACCACCACAGATATTTACACACAACACTGACAACCAAAGAGATCAAGACAGACACTAGGGTTGATTTTGATTTCATGTTGATCATAAAAAAAGAAATATGGACATATAAAACCATTGAAAAAGTTGGGGTCATTAAGATTTTTTTTTTTTTAAGCAAGAATGCATTGAATTGATCAGAATTGACAGGAAAGACCTTTATGCTACAACAGGTTTAAAATAAACACTGTTCTTTTGAACTTTTTGTTCATCAAAGAATCCTGAAAAAAATGCATCACTGTTTCTACAAAAATATGAAGCAGCACAACATTTTCAACACTGATAATAACAACAACAAATGTTTACCGAGCATCAAATCAGCATTTTAGAATGATTTCTGAAGGATAATGTGACACTGAAGACTGGAGTAATGATGCTGAAAATTCAGCTTTGCATTACAGGAATAAATCCCATTTTAAATTATATTCACATAGAAAACATTTATTTTAAATTGTAATCATATTTCACAATATTACTGAATTTTTGATTAAATAAATGCATCCTTGGTGAGCAGAAGAGACTTCTAACAAAAACATTTTAAAAAAATCTTATAGACCCCAAACTTTTGAACCTGCATAAAAAAATTAAACAGAACATTTAACCAAAGTTATCAAGAAATCACACAGAGTCAATTTTGATTTCATTTTTTCACATAACCTACTGTCACTCATTTTGATATATGGGTTAATAATACATCATCCCACTTAACACGCACATTCGCACCTCTACGTAACGTTCAGCGTGAGTGTGAGAGTGTGTGTGTGTGTGTGTGTGTGTGTGTGTGTGCTGTTATTAAGTAGGTTATCTTCCCTCTGCTCTGGTGGAAGTTGAGCCAGGTGGGAAATTGGGTCCACAGGAGCAAAGAATCATGGGAGACTTATTCAGTCTCAATCTCTGATCTCTATCTTCCTGTCGTCCTCATCGCGCTACAGATGCTGCTCTGAAAAGAGACGAACGGTGTCTGTGTTCTGACGCTCAGCCGCCGTTGCCATCTGCTGGAGCTATTCGCGGAGCTCAGATGGCATCTGGACGTTTCGGGCTCATGGTTTGAAAAGCGTTCTGATTGAGAATCCGTAGGATGGTGTGAAATGCTCAATGACCTTGAGCTGCATCCAGGGAAAATGATGCTGGAAACGCATCCAGACTGAGATTTGTATAACCTGATTCTTTAAAATATAAAAAGCGACTTCAAATCGGAAGTAGGATTGGAAAAAGAAGCAACATGAAATCAAACCTGACCCTATTTACTGTATTTCTAGACGTTCCTGATTATATTGAATTATATTGGTGAAAGTGATTCCATTCTAACCTGTGTGTCTTCAAACAAATCACAAAGAAATTGACATAAAATCAACAATAAAAAATTATTTCATCTGAAATAATAGCACAATTTAAAAGTTTTATGCCAGACATAGACATCCATGCACACAAAATATCATGCCAAATCAGATAGCGAGTATAAAAGACAGTTCACCTGAAAAAGAAAATTCTGACATCATTCGTTCACCCTCATGTTGTTCAACCTGTACGAGTTGCTTAAGAAAAGATGAAATTTTGAAGAATGCAAATAACCAAACAGTTGCTACTGTATGGAAAAATACTATGGACGTCAACGGGTACCACAAACCCACATTCTTCACAACATCTCTTCCTGTGTTCCATACAGGTTTTGAATGACATGAGCGCGAGTAAATGACACAATTTTCAGTTTTGGGTGGCCTCTCTCTTTAAGCCACGCCCCCTACTGAATATTAACCATCTCATCATAAATCGCACATCACACATAGCATATTTGTACACAAAAGCATGCACGATACACACACACACACACACAGATGAACGAATCACCTGTCACTCACCTTGAGATCTCGGTGCACCACGCCCATTTGATGGCAATGAAGCACCGCCTCCAGGATCTGCTGGATGCAGTGACTGCATGCAAACAGCAGGGGGCGCATGTTAGTCTGAGCAACGCCATTCTCTCGTGCACAGGCACAGGCAGGAAATGCAGGGCGACTACAGGGATAATATTACAGTACATCTTCCTCCTGAATTAATGTCAAAGATTGATGCCAAGCATAATAAAATATTTTACGTGACTCACTCTTCCAAAAAACTGTCTTGTAAATTTTCATAAAAGTGTGGCAAAGAGTTTTATCTACAGAATGAATCTCCCTACATCATGTCCACATCAAATTTCAACTCCAAATCAAAAGAAAGAAAATAAAATAATCAAAAATACATTAATCCAATTAAGATTTTAATTTCATGACATCATTTTACCTCCCAAATTGTCTTATAATTTGGCAATTTTATATATAGGATGAATCTTCCTACATCATTTTAGACCAAATTTAACCCCCCAAATTAAAATAATTTTACAAATTTATTTTATAAATTACATTAAAGTGCCCCTATTATGGATTTTTGAAAATTACCTTTCATGCAGTGTGTAACACAGCTCTAAGTGAATGAAAACATCCTGCAAAGTTTTAAATCTGAAAGTGCACCGTGTATAAAGTTATTGTCTCTCAAAAGAAAGAGTCGACTCTGAATCACTGAAACAAGTCGATTTTAAAACAAATCCCAAGCATAGACTGTATAAAAACATGGACGTAGTGTCTGTGACGTCACCCGTAGGTTTCTGAAGAGCATTTTTGAAGCCTAAAGTAGACGGAGCCGGCCGTCGCCATCTTGGCAGCGCGTCACTCTGAAATAATCGAAAATGGGCAAAGAGGCGGGAGCTGGTTTCTGAAACCACGCCCACCTAGCTCGACGGTTGTGACAGCAGTGGCAATCCACCTGTCACTCAAGTGGCCACGCCCTTAATTATGCAGAACTTTAAAGCTTAATATAATTTAAAGCAGCACTATGTAACTTTTTCTGTGTTCAAAATTTGCAAAATGTATATAATGAGCGAGTACATCATGAATTCATCTTCCAAACCGCGTTTTTGTCTTATTCCGAATCACTACGGTACACTTATAATAAGTACTTATATTTAGACTATTGTAGCCTGGTCACCGCTGCGGAGTAACACATACCTGCGTGAATCGCCATAGACATAAACTTAGAGAAGTAGCTCCGGTTGGAATTTTCTTCCGCGGGATGTGTGCAGTTCTATTTATTCACCGCTAGAGCGCCAAAAGTTACATAGTGCTGCTTTAAACGGATGAGTTATAAAAAAATTCACCCCCCTCACAGTTGTCATGAAGGGCAAAATTAGCTATATAGACCAAAACCACTTTTTGTACCAGGCTGTAAACATTTTTTTCTGCTGTAAAGTTGGGCATTTTAACATGGGGAGTCTATGGGACTGACTCCC
>NW_015505684.1:663005-668837 GCF_001515645.1 Sinocyclocheilus grahami
ATGTGACACTGAAGACTGGAGTAATGATGCTGAAAATTCAGCTTTGCATTACAGGAATAAATCCCATTTTAAATTATATTCACATAGAAAACATTTATTTTAAATTGTAATCATATTTCACAATATTACTGAATTTTTGATTAAATAAATGCATCCTTGGTGAGCAGAAGAGACTTCTAACAAAAACATTTTAAAAAAATCTTATAGACCCCAAACTTTTGAACCTGCATAAAAAAATTAAACAGAACATTTAACCAAAGTTATCAAGAAATCACACAGAGTCAATTTTGATTTCATTTTTTCACATAACCTACTGTCACTCATTTTGATATATGGGTTAATAATACATCATCCCACTTAACACGCACATTCGCACCTCTACGTAACGTTCAGCGTGAGTGTGAGAGTGTGTGTGTGTGTGTGTGTGCTGTTATTAAGTAGGTTATCTTCCCTCTGCTCTGGTGGAAGTTGAGCCAGGTGGGAAATTGGGTCCACAGGAGCAAAGAATCATGGGAGACTTATTCAGTCTCAATCTCTGATCTCTATCTTCCGGTCGTCCTCATCGCGCTACAGATGCTGCTCTGAAAAGAGACGAACGGTGTCTGTGTTCTGACGCTCAGCCGCCGTTGCCATCTGCTGGAGCTATTCGCGGAGCTCAGATGGCATCTGGACGTTTCGGGCTCATGGTTTGAAAAGCGTTCTGATTGAGAATCCGTAGGATGGTGTGAAATGCTCAATGACCTTGAGCTGCATCCAGGGAAAATGATGCTGGAAACGCATCCAGACTGAGATTTGTATAACCTGATTCTTTAAAATATAAAAAGCGACTTCAAATCGGAAGTAGGATTGGAAAAAGAAGCAACATGAAATCAAACCTGACCCTATTTACTGTATTTCTAGACGTTCCTGATTATATTGAATTATATTGGTGAAAGTGATTCCATTCTAACCTGTGTGTCTTCAAACAAATCACAAAGAAATTGACATAAAATCAACAATAAAAAATTATTTCATCTGAAATAATAGCACAATTTAAAAGTTTTATGCCAGACATAGACATCCATGCACACAAAATATCATGCCAAATCAGATAGCGAGTATAAAAGACAGTTCACCTGAAAAAGAAAATTCTGACATCATTCGTTCACCCTCATGTTGTTCAACCTGTACGAGTTGCTTAAGAAAAGATGAAATTTTGAAGAATGCAAATAACCAAACAGTTGCTACTGTATGGAAAAATACTATGGACGTCAACGGGTACCACAAACCCACATTCTTCACAACATCTCTTCCTGTGTTCCATACAGGTTTTGAATGACATGAGCGCGAGTAAATGACACAATTTTCAGTTTTGGGTGGCCTCTCTCTTTAAGCCACGCCCCCTACTGAATATTAACCATCTCATCATAAATCGCACATCACACATAGCATATTTGTACACAAAAGCATGCACGATACACACACACACACACACAGATGAACGAATCACCTGTCACTCACCTTGAGATCTCGGTGCACCACGCCCATTTGATGGCAATGAAGCACCGCCTCCAGGATCTGCTGGATGCAGTGACTGCATGCAAACAGCAGGGGGCGCATGTTAGTCTGAGCAACGCCATTCTCTCGTGCACAGGCACAGGCAGGAAATGCAGGCCGATTACAGGGAGTTACTAATAATACAACAGGACATCTTCCTCCTGAATTAATGTCAAAGATTGATGCCAAGCATAATAAAATATTTTACGTGACTCACTCTTCCAAAAAACTGTCTTGTAAATTTTCATAAAAGTGTGGCAAAGAGTTTTATCTACAGAATGAATCTCCCTACATCATGTCCACATCAAATTTCAACTCCAAATCAAAAGAAAGAAAATAAAATAATCAAAAATACATTAATCCAATTAAGATTTTAATTTCATGACATCATTTTACCTCCCAAATTGTCTTATAATTTGGCAATTTTATATATAGGATGAATCTTCCTACATCATTTTAGACCAAATTTAACCCCCCAAATTAAAATAATTTTACAAATTTATTTTATAAATTACATTAAAGTGCCCCTATTATGGATTTTTGAAAATTACCTTTCATGCAGTGTGTAACACAGCTCTAAGTGAATGAAAACATCCTGCAAAGTTTTAAATCTGAAAGTGCACCGTGTATAAAGTTATTGTCTCTCAAAAGAAAGAGTCGACTCTGAATCACTGAAACAAGTCGATTTTAAAACAAATCCCAAGCATAGACTGTATAAAAACATGGACGTAGTGTCTGTGACGTCACCCGTAGGTTTCTGAAGAGCATTTTTGAAGCCTAAAGTAGACGGAGCCGGCCGTCGCCATCTTGGCAGCGCGTCACTCTGAAATAATCGAAAATGGGCAAAGAGGCGGGAGCTGGTTTCTGAAACCACGCCCACCTAGCTCGACGGTTGTGACAGCAGTGGCAATCCACCTGTCACTCAAGTGGCCACGCCCTTAATTATGCAGAACTTTAAAGCTTAATATAATTTAAAGCAGCACTATGTAACTTTTTCTGTGTTCAAAATTTGCAAAATGTATATAATGAGCGAGTACATCATGAATTCATCTTCCAAACCGCGTTTTTGTCTTATTCCGAATCACTACGGTACACTTATAATAAGTACTTATATTTAGACTATTGTAGCCTGGTCACCGCTGCGGAGTAACACATACCTGCGTGAATCGCCATAGACATAAACTTAGAGAAGTAGCTCCGGTTGGAATTTTCTTCCGCGGGATGTGTGCAGTTCTATTTATTCACCGCTAGAGCGCCAAAAGTTACATAGTGCTGCTTTAAACGGATGAGTTATAAAAAAATTCACCCCCCTCACAGTTGTCATGAAGGGCAAAATTAGCTATATAGACCAAAACCACTTTTTGTACCAGGCTGTAAACATTTTTTTCTGCTGTAAAGTTGGGCATTTTAACATGGGGAGTCTATGGGACTGACTCCCTTTTGGAGCTAGCCTCTAGTGGTCAGTCGATGAATTGCAGTTTAAGTCACTTCCGTGTTTGTTTCACGAGAGAGACCGGAAGGTTGCCGCTTGATCCCAAGCCGTTTCATGTTGACGTCAACATGAAACATTAGCATATTGCCCGCCCACTTGTTGCATGCGTAGACCTGGGAAAACTTGATTTTGGCGTTGGTCTGAATGAAAATGAAAATTTGTTCTTTGCCACTAGGTGCCGCTTTTGGAGTTAAAATAGCGGTTTCCCTGGTAAAGCTGTACACAAAGCAGCACTGAGCTCACAAATTTAATTTTACAATTTTCACAAATGTAATTTTATCAGGCATTACAGGCATGATGAAATGAAAATGAGACCAATCACCGCAGAATAGCGTCACGCAAAGGAGGGGTTTGGAAAAATTGATCATTGAGCAAGTCGTTTGGGAGTCGTTGAGCAAGTAAGGTAAAAAATAAATGCATATTATAAGACCATGGAAGTGTTTTTTGACCTTGCATGGATGTCAACCTGTTGTTGGGGACTCCCAAAACCCAAATATGAAACTTTCATAACCCATAATGGGGGCACTTTAACATTATTTTCATGATAAAAATACATGTTATCCCCCAAATTCTCAAATGTAACCCTCAAATCAAAAGTGAAAACATTCAATTTGTTTATTTATTTAAAGAAAATGATTTTGTTTTTAAATTTCTGAATATTTCAAATTTTAATAAAAAAAAAAAAATGTAATTTTGTGACAATATTTTCATGATAATAAAGCATATTTTATCCCCAAATTTTATCTGTCGTAATCAAGTGGTCAAAGTTTGACTAATTAATTCTTTCTTTGATTTGAGAGTAAAATATAACGTAGACATATTTCATGAGATTCACCCTTGGATTTATCTTATCTGCAAAGAAAACTAAAGGGTTAGCATACAAACACATTCAAAAATAAGATAAAAGTAACTTGGGACTTGAGAAAGACAACCACCGTCACCCAAATCAGAGACCCTTTACAGGTAAAGAGAGACACACTAACGGATGAAATAAAGGCTCCTTCTTGATGCTATAAACTCTTTTCAGTCTGCAGAAGTGTACATGTGCATCAATGTCTTTTGAAACAGCAGACATGATGCTTTTCCTGCATACCGAAACCCTGTTTTACTGACACAGGAAGCTCTAGCTAACACTACACACTTAAAAACTGCTCTCAAGAGTGAGGGCGGACTGGAGTGTGCTTTTTGGCAGTTGTGTGGTGAGATAGGCTGAAGGAAATGTACCGGTGTGTGAGGAGAGGGAGGTGGACGGCGTGAGTCAGTCTGTGTAGGCGTGTGTTGCTGATTTACTGAGAGTGAACGTGTGTGTGTACATGCTGTAAAACTGGAACATACAAATCTGTTGTCTATTTCTTCCACACTAGGACTCTTCATCTACCTTGTTTTGGGGGCCAAATTGAAGGTGTACAAACACTTTTCAGAGTCATACTAGAAAACATATTAAAAACTAAACTAAGCACTATTAATAATGTGTTTACTTACATTAAAATAGGCAGATTTAAAAATCTAACCTTGTTTTCCTTAAAAATAAAACATTAAAAAAAAAAGACTGATGACAAACTGTGATGTTGGCTTGACAAAGTCAGGTTCTGAAAGTTTACAAATACTTTGAAAAAGTTTTTCCTCATAAAATGTTACTAACATGTTTTAACATGATCCGTTAATGGCTGCTAGCATGTTTTAACAAATTGCTAACATGTTTTGGCAAGTCGCTAACTTGTTTTAACATTTTGCTATGATGATTTAAGTTGCTAGCATGTTTCTAGCATGATTTCGCACTTTGCTAACATCTTTTTTACAATGCTAACATGTTTCTAGCATGTTTAACATGTTGCTAACCATAGATATGTATAGATGCCCTATTCGACTGCTCCAGATACGTTGACGCGTCCGCCATTTTGGAACGGTCAACTTGACGTCATTCACCATAATAATCGATGCATATTCAAAGATATACAAGCGTATAACTTGCTGTTGTAGACGCATACAGTCAATTTGCGCTGGGTTCGCAGACCGTTCCAAAAATAGCGGATGGCTTACATATCGCGGCCCATAGAAACAGTCGTTAAAGGGATAGTTCACCCAAAAATGAAAATTTGATGTTTATCTGCTTACCCCCAGGGCATCCAAGATGTAGGTGACTGCGTTTCTTCAGTAGAACACATTTGATGATTTTTAAGTCCAACCGTTGGAGTCCATCAGTCTTATAATGGATGGCAATGGTAACAAAGTTTATGAGTGTAAAAAAAACATGCACAGACAAATCCAAATTTAACCCTGCGGCTCGTGAAGACACATTGATGTCCGAATACACGAAACGATCGGTTTGTGCCAGAAACCGAACAGTATTTATATAATTTTTTACCTCTAATACACCACTATGTCCAACTGCTTTGAGCACACGCACGACTTCCTGTGCGTAGTTTACGTTAATGGGTGTGTTGTCACGGGAGGAGCAAACGACAGACACCGTTTATTAACAGAAAATAAACAAAGTGTCCAGAAAAAAGGGAATCAAGTGTCCAAAATAAACAGGGGATCTGGTGTCCTCGTTGTGCTGCGGGGTTCGTGAAGGGTAGGGCAGTGGTCAGGAAGGAAGGAAGGAAGGGTCCAGGTAAGGGGCGGAGTCCGGCGGCCGCTACCCTCTCTGGTTTGGGGCGAGAGGGGCGGCGGCTTCTTTCAGTGGCTTCGTCCTTCTCTCTGCCCACGGCGCAGCATCCTTGCCCGACGGCTGTATAATGGGTGCGGTTCTCGTCCGGACTGCGGGTCCGGCAGCTCACGACTCTGGCGGCACGGGAGTCCCT